>NC_040041.1:25512945-25539051 GCF_003713205.1 Coffea eugenioides
TGAATTCATTTTTGGGTCGTCAAATACCGCGTGGGCACGCCAAGATTGTAAAACGTCCACTGACCATGAGACTTGAATTTAGACGCTTAACGCGTGCCCTCCTCGCGTGGGCACGCCAAGATTAGCTATTCTGGTCATAGTGAGGAAACATCAAGAGTGATTAGTACCCAAGTGAGAAATGACATATTTAAGAAATTGAACACAAAAATAACAAAATCAACAATTGGGTTGCCTCCCAAAAAGCGCCTTTCTTTAATGTCTTTGGCTAGACATGCTATGCTTGTTCACGGAGGATAAAATCTTGTAGCTCGTTTCAATGCTTCATCTTCAATGTGATCCTGATAACCCTCATAGATGGAGTAATCTTTGAGCACACGAGCTACGGTCTTCCATGGACTAGTTGATGGCGCCAAATAATCAAGCATTGATCGCAATTCTTCATCCACTCCTCCATCAAGAGCACTCAACGGTTCAAGATATTTGACCATAGCTACTCTTAACTTATTTCTGCCATGAGACTCAAAAACTTCCGGTATAACAAAATCAATCTCATTAACAGAAATCATAAAGTAAGAGTTAAGAAAATGCGGGTTAGGGAATGGAGGTGGTGTCACCACATTTGATGATTCTTCACTGGATTCTTTCACTTGAATGGGTTGCGGTTGGGGTTCCATTTCTTCCTTTTCGGCTTCTTTTTCAACTGCATCTGTAGATTTCTCATTTTGACACTCTTGCATCTCCTCATCACTAGTCAAGCAAATTGCACTCTCATTTTCTTCTAGATCAACAATGGTTTTCGAGGGCAATTCTTCCATTTGAGAAGCCAATCGATTTATTCTGGATGTCAATAGACATAGTTGATCTGCCAGATAACTCATTGCATCCTTCATCATCTCATTCCTCATTTGTGTCTCCTGTTGGAATTGGTATGTATTAGTAGCTATTGGTTCAACTATTTTTTCAAGAGACATACTTGACATAGATGACGATACTTGAGACTCATACTGCTGAAAATTCATTGGCCCCGTTGTATAATTATAATTGGAGTTATCCCACCATCCTTGATCATACCCGTTTGGATTAGGGTTATACCACGTTTGAGACCAGGGTGAAAAATCTCCATAATTATTGAGTGGGACACTCAGATTATCTTGATATTTGGGGCACATACCGGTTGAATGATCCCTGGCATAACAAATTTTACAGGTTGCAGCAGCCATTCTTTCTCTAATAGAGTTTAGTGCCTCTGCATATGCAAACTTAGCAAAAAAACAAGCCTCATTGCCTTCCCTGGAAACAAAATCAAGTCTATCACCAAAATACGGAGTGTTAGAAGCCATAAACTATATATAAAAAAAAGAGAAAAATAAAAAAAAAATAAAAACAAGATGAACTCAAAAAGAAACAAATTAATCTGGCACCAGTCCCCGACAACGGCGCCAAAAATTGACAGGGTATCGAGCCTGTGCAATAATAAATACCTGCTCAAATAAAATACAAATTCTGTATATAGTGGTAAGTAGGGTCGAATCCACAGGGACTGGGGATAATTTAGTTTCTTCTCAAGTTCCAGATATGGGGGGTTTTTGAAAATGAGAGTAACTAAATTACTTGGAATAAATTAGAATAAAATAAAATAACTACAACTCAAATAACTAATTATCACAATAAAAATAATAATGGACGAACTCTAGCCAAGAGACAACTTCGGAGATGGTTCACTTAATTCGATCACAGATGCAAGGATTATTCCAGTTACTATCTGATAAATTAGTTATAGTTGTCATACACGCGATAAACAACCAACTCTTGCTCACTTTGTCGATAGCCAAGATACGACCGTTGACTATTTCTCTAATCAGGAAACAACCCTAGGTACGACCATAGAAGTTCAATTCCCTAATTGCATGAATAATTAGAAGAGCCTAATTCTAACCAATCAACACGCTACGAGGGTCTCTTTAAGTTAGCCTGTCTATCTCCCTGACACAAACCCAATCATGCCAGTTGCCACCAGTTTAGAATAATTAAACAATTACGGATTTAACTACCCTAATTGGCTTCAGGTTACTGAATTAATCTAGAATCCGGGCCCTGGATAATCGAATAATAAAACAACCGTATGAACATAAAGCAGAAGATAGACGAATACCAGTGAATAATGGAAATAAATAAAAACTAATCCGATCTCACAAATTTAGTAGAACCAAGTCCTCCGTTGTTCCTCGACTAGACGAAGGGATTGAATTCATCTTCATGGAGGAAATCCCATGCAAAAGTGCAGAAGTAATTATTGAAAACAAGCTATGTCTTCCTCCTCCCCCCACATGCGGCTCATTAGCCTCCAATATATATAACTACGTGACTAGTCTCCTAACCGAATAAGAAGAGAAAAAGAATAAGGCAACCACTGACAGGTGCCGAACCTGTGCAATAATAATAAATAGAACCTAACTACCACTTAAAACAGTCAATAATCAATTCGAGTACTGGAGCAGGGACTCTAGGTGTGCAATGGGTTACTTGATTCACCCTGTTCCCGAAGAGTTTGCTTAATCCGATATACCTGAATAAACTATTTAACTGAATTCCCTAACTAGTAGACAGTGGTAAGTAGGGTCGTCTCCTCAGGGACTAGCAAGATATTTTGTTTCTTTCCAAATCAAGATAAATTGGGGGATTTTGGTATCAAATGCCAAATAAACAAATTAAATGCAGAAAATAATTGATTAAAAGAAATAACTAAGAGAAACTCTAGCCAAGGGTATACTTCAGAAATGGTTCATGCACTGATCATTGATGCAGAAATAATTCCAACATTTATTAATAGATTGGTTATAGTTGTCTCGCACGCGCTAAACAACCAACCATTCCTTAATTTATCGACAGCTAAGGTACGACCGTTAGCTATTTCTCTAACCCAAAAACAACCCTAGGTACGACCGTAGGAGTTAATTCCTAGATTGCATTAACAATTAGAAAGGCCCAATCCTAATCAATAAACACGCTACGAGGGTTTATTTAAGCTAGATCATATATTCCCCTGACATAAACCCAATTATACCAGTTGCTACTGGGACAGAGGTAACGAACAATTACGGATTCAATTACCCCTATTTAGCAAGAAAGTCTCTATGAATAATTAATTATTGCGCACTAATCAATCATACATAAGAACTATAACAATTAAGAGCAGGGAGTATATGAATACCAATAAACGGAGAAAATAATTAACAATGGCTTAGATCTCACAGTAATCGATGAACCAATTCGTCAGTTGCCCCCTTGACTAGAATTTGGGGTTTAGTTCCTCATTAGTGGAAATTAGGCCGCGCGTGAGAATTGAGAAAGGTGTGCAACTCGATTCTCCCGCTTCGATACACCACAGGAGGGAAGAAAAACACGAGATTGTTTCTGCTCTCCAATTCAATTCACGCAAGGTAGGACAACCAAAAGCAAAGTCAACAATGGCGGCTCCTTTAAGCTTTCCTTCTTCTCCCACACAAGAAACATACGAGAGATTGGAGAATTGTTTTCATTTCTCAATTTGGTCAAAGAACAATGAAAAGCTCACACAATCCCCAAAGTCAACAAAAGTGGCTGGTGTCTGCTGCCTTTCTCTCTACAAAGCTGCGGCACTCCAGTGTCATCCAAAAACAAAGAAAAAGACTACCCTTTAACCTAAGCCGCGCGAGAGATAAAATACAATTCCCACAATAGCCGAAAAACTGTTACTTGTTCCAAATTTGCAGCCAGACTCCCTAAGATATATTAAAATAAAATCTATTACAATTAGGTTTCTTCAGCTTCTCAAACGGGCCCCACGTCCGATGAATCTTCTAAAAGTTGAATTTAAGCACTTTTCAGCAACCATTCCTGCAATTAGCACCAAAACAAAATATCAGTAGAATCCACCCAATTAACGAAAATATTTAGTCAATTAATTATGCAATAATGCCCAAAATACCCACTAAAATGCAACCTATCAACCACCCATTGTTCCTAATCTAAACAATTGCCTAACTTCTCTCGGTGGTCCCCACAAATTAGTAACAAGGCTGCCGAATTACTCCTTGTTTTAAGCCTCTGTACGTTTCTTTCTTCTTAAAAGCCCAACATGACTAATGCTTCATACTCCGTGGTCCCCGCCGAATTGAGTGAAAGGTTACCAGAAGTCAAACTCTGCCCAATTCCCTTATTGTTTCCTATTGACCTTCGTACTCCAATCTCCCAATCAGCAAAGGACATGCAATCCCTTTGTAGCACCATGTGGGCCCGGTTGTTTGAAGTCTCCATTGTCTCCCGAAAGTCCCTCCTATTTTGTGCTTTTCTGTTCCATTCCCTGAAATTGAGTCCAATACCAAATATAAGTAAATATTAATAATTAAAACAATATTTGGCAAGGATAAAGGGGAAAATTAATAATAAAATAACCAACAATTAACACCCTATCAAGTACTGACCTCCGACTATCAAGTTTTATCTTCAAAATAGAACCAAGGTAGAGATATGGCCATGCTGAACAAGTTTCAGTCCAAAAAACAGAGACAAGAGGACCTATAACAATTAACTACCAAACTTGTATATTCAGATGATTGCAACTATGCCAAGATACATATATACCAAACCACTCGGTTAGTCCAATGGCCAGGGAAGGTCTCTTAGAATTCTCCCCACTATACCAATTTATTTGTGAACAATTAGAACTGTCCAAAAATGAAATCGCTAAGAATCCTATCATTATTTTTATCAGAAGGAAGAAACCAAGCACACGCCAATCCTTTATTATTTGTATCCTTTTTCTTTTTCTTTTTTTTTGGATTAATCTTTTCTACATTGACAATATAGACTATCAGCGTTGGATGAATGACAACTATACAAGATTTGAATTTGAAATTTAACTTTTGCACACATGTCATGAATCCAATGATGATAGTGTCTACACCGTCAGTGTAGGAAAGATTTACTCTTTTTTTTTATGTTGCTGAATTTGATTTTCTTTTTCTCATGGACGTCTCCTTTCCTTTATAACAAATTAAATTGGATTGGGCTTAGGAAAAAAATAGAAAAATAGAAAAAAAGGGCCAAACTCTTCTTTCCTTGTTCTTTGTTTTTTAGATGACCAAATTTTAATTTGCCTAAAACGAAAAGGCCCACATTAAATTAAAAGGAAAACCTTGAAAATTTTAGAAATTGCAGATTAAATTTATATATATATATACTCCCTCCGTCCCATAAAATTTGTCGCTGTTGATACAACGTGCAATTTATGTATAGCGATATTAGTAGAAAAAAGAATTTTTACTTTCCTTTTTTATCCTTAATGGCGGGTCATCTTTTATTTGTTGTATTGATAATTGTAAGGAATAAGTGGTGGACCACATGAAAGGTAGAGATAAAAATTTATTGAAAAAAGTGGATTAACTTATCTAACATGACAATTCATTTGGGATAAGAAAAAGTGACAAACATGACAAATTTTATGGGACAGAAGGAGTGTATCAAAGACATTCTCATCTCAAATTGAAAATTCAAGTTATATCGAAATTGCACTTCAAAAACATTGTTATTTTAATGGGTTATATGATATTTTGAAATAGTTTTGTGATCTCTAGCATACTTTACTCTTGATTCAACTTTGAGATGAAAATGACAATACCCTCATAATTGACAAAAAAATTGCAGCAGAAATTAAAAGATATTAAACACAAGCTCTTGGGATGGTGGGCTAGAGAATGGGGTCAAATCCCTTCCCCTCTAGCTGGTCAGGGGATTGATCATGGATACAAAAGAATTTAATAGATATTTTAAGAAAAATAAAAAAGTTTATTGAGTTAATCTTTTATATATATATATATATATATGTTAGTAGTGTATATACTATTACGATTGAATGTATGAGACATAAGTAGAATTTGAATTTCAAATTTAAATTCAAATGAATTGTCATACATCCAATGATGATGGTAGTCATGAAATATCTTACAGGTAATTTATTTCCTAACCTTTAGTGCCCTCATTTCCCTATACATTATTTTGTAAAGTGTCGAATTAATTAATTAGGTACACCCTAAGGCAAAATTAACACAAAATCAAACTATAGTGCTTCAGACCCATTGAATTCTATTTCGACATATAAATTTCAAAATTCAAAACCTGCAATGCCTGCTCTCTTCGTTTCTAAAGTGCGGCCATGTACTCTAAACTTGCAAAAAATGGCAGAGAAAAATGACAAACAAACTTTAAGTCGTAGCAGAAAGGTTTAAACTACTTGCATCTAAGTAAGGAACGACATAATACTTGAAAATAATATTGGTATCAAATCCAATATAGAATCATCTAATTTTATTTATGCTATTCAAGTAAAACAACATGAACTTTGCCACAAATTTGATAGTCTTTTTTTTTTTTTTTCATTTCAAAGGTTCAAATAGCTCAACTAAGCAGACATGGAGCAATGTCTATGTAATTTAACTGTAGATATGTTGACAACATAAAGAGAAATAACTCAAGTCACCCTTGAGGAGATTAGAAGCTGTGAGTATGCACGGCAGCAACTCAGGAGTACCAGATTGCGATATGCTGATACATAATATATGAATGCTTATCATAGTTATAAGTATTTCGTTTTCCTGTTGTAATGCTTGGACATGTTTAAGCATCCAAAGAGGCATAAGCAAGCAGCACGTCATTTTCTTCCAAGACTGACACGTCCAACTCAGAATCTTTTAGTTTAACATGTGCATATATTCCATTACCATCTTCCATGTCTATTAATATCAACATGTTGAGCCCTGAAGTGGTTGCTGGGTATACCAGCGAAGGTGTTCCCCAGCCAAAATCAACGCCATAAAATGGAAACCTACACCAGCTTGAGCACGCGTAGAAGTCAGAGTTGTATGTTTCAATTGCTGCAGTCAGCGGTGCTGAATGGGATGCTTCTAGCTTACTAGTAATGGCATTGATGTTTTCTGTGCACTCCTTGCATAATTTTGTTTTCCCTTCCCTTATTTTATTAATTAACTCTGGTAATTTAACTTCAGCATTGTTGTCAACTGATGTCAGGAAGTAGGTAAAAAAATTCCCAACTGAATTTTGTGGAAGTGGAGGGACAATTATTTGTCGAAAATTCACAGGATGCCCGAAGATTGATTGGCGGATGTGTGATCCCGAGTTTGCCTTTGATGCTGCAGATATAAAACAACTGTAAAGTAGGGCTGACACAACTTCAAACCGAGTAGGGTTTTCTACTCCTGAGTTAAGAGCAACAGCCTTGAGTTCTCCAATTTTAGAAGCATGGAACGCCAACATCCTTTTCACGTGCTTCCCTTGATTTAACTTAGGAGGAGATGGTTTTGGAAATTGCTGACCGTCAACAGGGGGGAACAGAGAAGCTCCATGAAGATGAGGAGATGGGATGTCACTCGTTTGACGAGCAATTGCTGCCCAATCATTCATGAAAGTTGATACGCTGGATGCATCAGCAATCCTGTGATTTATGGACACACTCAATACTATGCCTCCACAGTTGAAAGAACTGAGCTGAACAAATACTAGGCTATGATGATTCGCTAGGGCCGGCCCGGAGAATAGAGATCTAGCAAAGATAAGATCTTCCATTTTTTCAGAACTTGAACTTAATTGCTTGCGAATCTCAGACACTCGACAATTAATTCGGCCTTCAGTAAATTGAGCACCCATGTCGTTGCAATCAATCATATAGCCGTTTTTCATCAGCCTTCCGGCGAAAGGGTAATACTGGGCAAGAGTTTTTGAGAGAGAACTTTTAAGCAGTTGTGATATTTCATTGGCAAGCCAACGAGTTCCCTTAATATTAGGATAGAAGAAAGCCACCCGGATCAGAACATATGGTGAGATTCCTTGATCGAACAATGAGAGCTTGTGGTATCTCAAAGAAGGAGGAGTAGGTGAGGAAGGCTTGATGAATGTTTCAGAAATTATCTCAAACTGCAGCGAGGCATCCATCCTGATGAATATTTGCTTGAATGAAGGCCTATATGTCTTATCAATAAGCTTGTGCTGGCTTTGCTAACCTATTACCCTTTTATAGTGTGGTGAACAATGGCATTGTATTTTTGGTATTAACCTAAAATACCTGTACTTGGAAAAGTTACACATCTCTTAGTACACTGTCTTCCGAAATACCAATTTCTTTTAAAGTCTCTCCCTATGGTACAATTGTTTTACAGTCACTAAAATACAAAATTCATCATTACTTGAATAAGAAATGATTTTAGAGTGCTTAAGCAAATCAAACTCAATTGCATTTAGCGAAAAAGGACCTCATCATAGAGGTAAGTTCTGCCTCCATGGCTATGGGTTCGGGCTTTGTCACCGAATGTGAAGAACCAATTCGTTTGTCCCATTAAATCTGTTATAGTTTTTATTTTTACATGTCCAAAATCGTTTATTATTTTCGAAAGTTCACTCTAATCCCTTGTCTTCTTTTGTCATAGCATTCAGATTCCGAATTTTGAAGGATAAAATTGAGCAATTGTAACTATAAATGCACAATTTTCGAAAGCTAAAATCTTAAAATGTGGCATATTTTGGGATGTAGGAAGTAATTTTTATGGATGGGAAGTCATTACTTTTGAGTAGGGTGCTCTGCAACATACAGGCCTTCCATAGGGAGCTATAACATAAATGAAATTTGTTGTTTCTTAGGCCTTTGAAACAATTTGATACGTTAACTAATATGCAAGTCATTTATCATAGATAGAATCTTACCCGTCTTCTCAGTACACATTCAATAGATGACTTCAAGCTCTTCAGCAAGTGATAATTTGGCAGTAATTGTATGAAAAACTAGTAGATTAATAAAATTGACTGCATATATTAGAGCTTAAATTAAATATTTAAATTAAAAATTTCTCCCTCTCTATCTCCCTCTGCTTAAAATTCTCAAGAAGCCATCAGTCTAAACATAGTTTTTCCAAGCCACTGGTGAAGATTAGGCTACGCCGCAGTCCTACATTGATGAAAGAAAGAAGCTAGGATGTGTTTAGACAACAGAAAAAAAAAATCCAAGAGGACCACTTTCTTGTGCTGGGATTCATTTGTTTCCCTTCAGACCCATATATAGCTGCTATTTGTGTGCCTGAAGTCGGGCAAGTGGTGCTAACCTAACAAATGGAATATATCATGCCTAGATAAAGCCTGGAGATATACCTAAGGGCAACTTTGATTATTGTGTACCTAAGCTATTGTTGTTTTTCACGATTAGGAGCAAACAAAAGGTTGCAAATATTTACAAAAAGTTTTTTCTTGATAGTTAATCACGTAATTTTTTTTTCAAATATTTATTATGTTGGACTTGAATTCCCAGATGATTTTGCATACAAATCTAAACTTGAATTCCCAGATGATTTTGCATACAAATCTAAAAGTTTCAAACCAGAAAGTTGAATTCCAACTAGGTATATTCATTGACAATAAGCTAACTAGTGAAGGGTTCGGATTAGTCAATTGAATTTTTTCCTGGTGGATATACTTTTGGGATTATTCAGATTGAAAATTTCTCATTCGGAAAGGAACAATTACTGTATCAAATAAAAATTAAAAAGAAATTGGGAACTCAGCAGGAAAGGCTTAGAACTTTTGATGAATTGTATTGAGTTTATTTCCAAAGTAACCTTCTTTAGAAAAAATATTTCCAGTGTGATGCTCTTTCACAAATTACTACCTTTTTAATCATGAGACCTCAAATCAACAGACCCCCCCCCCCCTTGTTCCAATGGATAATTTCACAAATCTCCCCTAAGATTTATGACAATTATATAGTTAGCTTCCTAAAAAAATTATACATACCTTTCCAGAATAGTAGTTTTGGGTTTTATTTGGCTGATGTAAGGGGAAATAATCATGTTAATACCTCAAATTTCCCTTAAGGAGTTTTTATGTTTAAATCAATTGTTCAATGTATATATTCTTGTTTATCGCCTATTCTAAAATAGTTTCGCCTTAGGCCTAAATCATTTCCTCCACATCCCTTTGGCCATTTTTGCAATTGTATATTTGTGTTTGCAATTGTTTATTAAACTTTGGTCAGAGACAAAATTGAGAATAAATGGAAAGAGTGAGAGATGGGTTAATTAAAATGCATGATTAATACTAAAATTTGTGAGACATGGAGATTTGGATTATGGAAAGGATAAGAAAACTTGAATAGGGGAAAAAAGGTGGATTGAAACTGTGATGGACAGGTTTTTGGTGATACATTTTTCAAGTTTGATAGGCATTTTATTACTTTTTTCCCCTTTTTGAAAAAATTGTGGCTAGAATTTTTTGCAAAGTTTGGGAAGATTGCTATAGTCATTTTGAGTCCTTAAAAAGCACATTAAGTATAATATTTGAATGTAGAGGAGTGTAACATGTAATTATCAGAAAGCTTAGAAGAGGTTTTTGAAATTATCCTTTGGTGTAATACTATTCATTTTTTCTACCTCATAATTATTAATTTCCACATTCACACTCGAAATGCAAACACAAAAAGCAAAATTCAAGGAAGAAAAATAAGAAAACCAAGGCAATAAACAAAGGAAAAGGACTAGATTTCATTAACACTAAAATATTATGAAACGATTATAGCATTTCTTATGAGTAACAAATTTTTAAAAAAATTAGTAAGGGAATGATGGGATTTAAGGAACGGAGAGGGGATAGGGGATCAAAATTTAGGATCTTTAATTCCTAGGAGTAACATTGATAAGTGAGTATTTTGTGTGTTTTTAAAATATTTTATTATTTAGTTTTGCTATGTTTTATTCATTTTTGTAGCTTATGAACAAACTTTCTAGTGAAGTTATGCATTTTGTGGTTTAAGTATCAAAAATTGCATTTCTATGGATTAAAGTGGTGAAAACTTCATATTTTTGTAGGTTTAATGATTCAATCATCAAATGGAATGAATTGAGAAGATAATTGGATGATTGTTGATGATTTGAAATGATTTAAGAAGAATATGGAGTGCCAAATACTTGAGATGACATGCAAGCAAGTATAAAAGAAAGGAAAAGTTTGACATGTTTTGACACTTATTGGTATTTTGGTTATATCTTGAGTTACACGCATTAGATTGAGATCATTCTTAAACCATTTTAAAGCTAACATGTAGCTCTACATTTCTTGTGAAGACATCAAATCCAGTTCATGAGTTTTCAAGTTAAAAATGTCAAAATATTGTCGGTGATTTCTGTTGTCGAAAGTTGAAATAGGGGATTGACCAGTCAAACATAGTTTGGTCATTTATTAGTCTATAGATCTCCAAGTTAGATGATTCCTAATGAATTTGAAAGCTAACTCAAAGGGATACAACTTTCATGTTTTGTGCAAGAGCTATTTTATCCTCTAACTGATAAGAGTTTATTTTACGTATTTTTAGTGTGTTTTATTAGTTAATTTTGGTTTGATTATTTAGTTTTATAACTAAAATAACTAAGGTTTTGGTAAAAAACTACATTTTATGTTAAAGTGGCTAAACATTGCATTTTATGGATTTTTATGGTAAAAACTTCATATTTTGTAGGTTTAATGATTCAATCATCAAATGAAGTGCATTGAGAAGATATTTGGATGATTGAAGATGGATTAAAGTGGGGAAAATAAAATATGAAGTGTAAAAGGAGAAATGCAATTTGAGAACAAAAAGAATCAAGAAAAGTCAGGTTTGACAACTCTGACACGTTTTGGTATTTTGACTATATCTGGAGCTACACTGATTCGATTGAGGTGATCTTTACACCAATTTAAAGCTAAGAGATAGATCTACATTTGGTACGAAGACATCAAAGTCCAATTCAGCCGTTTTCATAGTCCAAAAGTTGAAATACCGAAATTCAAGTCAGCTGTCCAAAGTGGAAAACAGAGTTCTGACCAGTCTTTAGTATTTTGGTCATATCTCAGGTTACAAAGCTCCGATCTGGATGATTTTTATAGCATTGGAAAGCTAACTCAAAGGGCTACAACTTTGGTGTTTTGTACAAAAGCCAGTTCAGCCTTTATGATAGAGAAAATCGCAGTTTAAGTAAGGACAAAGTGAATACGCGAGTACACAAAACGTGACTTGTAACCGCGTTTTGTGTAGGCGCGTTTTCTGGCCGCAATTCTGCAATTTGCTCAGTCAATTCTCTTATATTCAAACTACTTTCCAGCTGCAATCTGCAAGAGAATTCAGTGCACATGCCTCAGAAGACAAAAGGGCAATAAAGATGGCTTATTTTCAAGTCAAAAACATTGATTATTGACTATCCTAACAAAGTTAGATTTGGAAATCAAAAGTTGGAATTTGACTTGGAAAAAGAGAGCCTTTGAGTAGTTTATATGCAGAGACATTTGGGAGCCAAAAAAAGAATCATACGGGAGAAGCTTGAAGAGTGCAGAAATGTAGTTCTTCTATTTCCTTAGTGTAAGATAGTTTAGCTAGTGTAGTTCATCCACTCTTGTATATTGCTAGACTAGGATTAAGATAGAGATGAAGAAGGCAAGGTGATGAGCTCAAGTGACATGGGTTACATTCCTTTCCAACTCTTTATCTTTTGTACTTGATTCCAAATTTAGTTAATATGCAAGTTCTGGATTTTGTGTTTAATATGTGTCTTTAAAGTTTATGCCTAGAGTTATGGTTGAACTTGCTATATTTTGTTAATGATGTTTATTTGGTTATTTGGTCATATTATTTTGAGCAAGTTATTTATTACTTTTGGTTATCTAATCATGATTAATTGGCCATTAATTATGAAAATCTTAAGGTGTTAAGTTTGCAATGAAAATTGGAATTTAACACTAGTTCAAAGAAGTGATAAGCCTAGGGAGTACACTCACGAAAGTAGAGGTGCACCTATGTGGCTTAAGTGACTTGTTTCATGTAATTTCATAGAAGAAATGAATTGTAGTTAATTTCATAACCACGAGAGTAGGTATGGCTTAATTACAAGTATAGTTGATTCACTACGAAAGTAGGTTTCACATACATTAGGAAATTACGCCATAACTAATCAAGATAATAGCATTCACTTAACCGATAATCTCATTTGCAAGAGTAGTAAGGAATTCATATCTCTAGGAGCTTTCTAGTGTTATTTTCTTAATTTTATATTTGTGGTAGTCTAAATAATAAAGGAGTTTGAAAACATCGGTAATTGCATTCTTCCCTGTGGGATCGACCCTTAATACCCTATACTCGCTCACGATTCGTATACTTGCGATAATTCGCGTGTGGGGTATTTAGGAATTTATAAATGTAAAACTTGATTGGGATGAGTTTAATATTATATGTATACCCCGCGCACGTCACTAACATCGAAAAAAGATCAATTGAAATTGGTGAAAAAACAGAGCAAAGTTGAAGACTGATCAGAATTGAGAAACTTGCAAAAAAGGAAAACGTGGGGACAATACGTGACCTCAGCCCACATTTTCTTCGGTCACATTTTCTTCAATTGTTCTGCAACTTGTGCTTTGTTCACGCAAGCTTTTTGACCCATTTGTCAACAAGAATTTTGGTGGAAATAGACCAAGAAAGCTGCCAAAGAAGCTTTACAACTCAAATCTAATTTGTTTATGGGTTCAAGGAGAATCTTAACATGATTTAACACTTTGTCTTTTGCATAAATTCCTCTATAAATAGAGTCCTTGGGAAACATATTTTTAGAACTTTGGAAGACTAGAGACACTACTAAAATGCAGTATTCACTGGTTTTTCTTAGTTCATTAAGTTAGTTTATTAGTTTAGTATAGAGTAGTATAGTTTCCATTATTTCTTGTATTAGCTAAACTTGGATGAGATAGTGGATGAAGATGGAGATGCTTGGAACTAATGTGATAAGGGTGACTTCTCTCCTACCTTTTTTTTTCTTGTTTTAATTCTTATGTTTAGCTATAATACAAGTTTGGTATTTGTTTTCATGTTTTATTAAAGTTTATGTTTAGAGTTATGGATGAACTTTCTGTATATTGTTAGTGATATTTATTTGGTTATTTGATGATATTATTTTGAACAAGCTATTTAGCACTTTTGCTCTTCTAATCATGTTTAACTGGCCATTAATTGTGATAATCTTAAGGTGTTAAGTTTGCATCGAGAATTGAGATTTAACACTAGTTCAAGAAAGTGCTAAATTTAGGGAGTTTACTCACGAGAGTAAAGGAGCACCTGTATGGTTTTAGTGAATTGTTTCATGTAATTTCATTAAAGAAATGAGCTTGTAGTTAATTTTATAATTACGAGAGTAGGTATGACTTAGTTACAAGTATAATTGATTTACTACGAGAGTAGGTTTCACATACATGAAGGAATTACGCCATAACTAGATAAGATAATAACATTTAATTAACCGATGATTTCACTTGCAAGAGTAGTAAACAATTTCATACCTTTAGGAGCTTTCTATTATTATTTGTATTATGTTTATCTCATGTTTATAGTGTAGATTTAATTTTTTGCACTTATAAGAGTCTAAATAATAAAGGAGTTTGAAAACCATCAGTAATTAACAATCTTCTCTGTGGATTCGACCCTTAATACCCTATATTCAATCTCGACCTGTATACTTGAAGAAAATCACATGTGGGGTATTTAGAAATTATAAATGTAAAACTCGATTGAGGAATGAGAAGATAATTGGTTGATTTTTGATGATTTGAAGTAATTTAAAAAGAATATGAAGTGCCAAATACTCAAGAGATGAAAAGCAAGCAAGTATAAAAGAAAGGATGAGTTTGACAGGTTTGACATCTCTTGGTATTTTAGCTAAATCTTGAGTTACACGCATCAGATTAAGATGATTATTAAATCATTTTGAAGCTAACACATAGCTCTGCATTTTTTATCAAGACATCAAAATCCAGTTCATGAGTTTTCCAAGACATAATGTCAAAATACAGTCGGTCATTTCTGTTGTCAAAAGCTGAAACAGGGGATTGACCATTCAAATGTATTTTGGTCATTTATCAGTCTACAGACCTCCACATTGGATGATTCTTCATGAATTTGAGAGCTAAATCAAAGGATTACAACTTTCATGTTTTCTACAAGAGCTAATTCAGCCTCTAACATCGAGAAAATATTAGTTGAAATTGGCAGAAAAATAGAGCAAAGTTGAAGACTGACTAGAATTGAGAAAACATGCAATGGAGGAAAACGTGGGGATAATATGCGACCTCAACCCATGTTTTCTGAGGTCGTGTTTTCTTCAATTGTGGCTGCAACTTGTTCTACAACTTGTGCTTTGTTCACGCAAGTTTTTTGACCCATTTTTCTACAAGAATTTCGGTGGAAACAGACAAAAAAAGTTGCCGAAGAAGTTTTACAACTCAAATCTAACTTGTTTATGGGCTCAAGGAGAATCTTAACATAACTTAACACTTTGTCTTTTGCATGAATTCCTCTATAAATAGGGCCCTTGGAGACCATATTTTTAGAACTTTGGAAGGTTAGAGACACTACCAAAATGCAGTCTTCACTAGTTTTTCTTAGTTCATTAGTTTAGGTAGGTTAGTACAGTTTTATTCTATCTTATATCATGCTAAGCAAGGATGATGATTGAGGTTTGAAGATGGAGAGGATGTTGCTCACATGTGACAAGGGGTTCCATTTGTTCAACTCTTTAACTCTTGTATTTGAATCTTATGTTTAGTTATAATACAAGTATGGCTTTTTCTTTCCTTTTCTTCATGTTTAGCTAAAGTTTATGTCTAGAGTTAGGGATGAACTTTCTATATCTTGTTTGTGATATTTATTTGATTATTTGATGATATTATTTTGAGTAAGTTATTTAGCACTTTTGCTTTTCTGGTCATGATTAACCGGCCATTAATTATGATAATCTTAAGGTGTCAAGTTTGCTATGAAATTGAGATTTAACACTAGTTCGAGAAAGTGATAAATTTAGGGAGTACACTCATGAGAGTAGAGGTGTACCTTTGTGGCTTTAGTGACTTGTTTCATGTAATTTCATAGAAATAAATGAACTTGTAACTAATTTCATAACCACGAGAGTTGGAATGGTTTAGTTATAAGTATAATTGATTCACTACAAGAGTAGGTTTCACATACATTGGCAAATTACGTCATAACTAGCCAAGATAATAACATTCGATTAATCGGTAATTTCATTTGCAAGAGTAGTTAGGAATTCCATACATCTAGGAGTTTTCTATTGTTTTTTGTATTACCTTATCTCATGTTTATAGTGTAGATTTAATTTCTTGTAGTTATGATATTCTAAATAATAATGAAGTTCGAAAAATATTGGTAATTGACAATCTTCCTTATGGGATTAATCCTTAATAACCTATACTCAATCTGGATCGGTATACTTACAGAAAATCGCATGTGGGGTATTTAGAAATTTATAAATGTAAAACTTGACTGTGAAATAAGTTTAATTGTTATATGCATACCCCGTGCCCGTCAAACATGATATTCCCACTGTCCCAATGAAAATGTTATACTTTTCATTTTGAAATGTTCCAAAACATTTGTTATATTGGAAAAGTCAAAACACCTTTTAGTTTCTCTTACCAATATAGTCCTTTTTTCTAATTATATGCATGTTACCATTCAAATTTAAAATTTGAATTTGTAGGGGTAAAATTGAAAAGACAAGTACAAATATCACTATCAAATCACTATTTTTAAAAAGTTGGATTCTCCAATTAAACTTGACCAAATAATTGGGACGGAGGGAGCAATATTATTCTAAAAGCCCAATATCGAATCTTATTGGCTTTGTGAGGATCCGAATTTTAATTTTTCTTACTTTTATTTTATTTTACTGGTTTTTTTAATTATTTATTCACCCGTTTATTTCGAATAATTTATTTCATTCATTTTAAATCTATTTACATGGAACAATGTCTCATTGATATTTTTAAAATGTTTCGTTAGTGAATTTAATTTTTCTGCGACTCGTTTTGCGAGAAATAGTGAATGCATATTTTTTGAGATAAATTCAATCCGAAAGTGCATTAATCTTGGAGAACTAAGGATGATTAATATTAGACTAAGGAAAGTTAATCGAGAGATTAGATGTGAGTGAGTTAAATTAAGTTCAATTAAGAGTACTAATTGCTCACTAATCGGTTGTTGACTTTTGAGTACTAAGACCACTTTTATGTCATTCCTCTTGTCATTCAATCAACTCACCACCTACCAACCAAAACCCATTCCTTCTTCCTCTTGCTTGGCCGACTTTCCCCTTCCCATAAAAAATTTCAGCTTTTGTCTTCCATTTTTGCTCCACAAAAGCTCTCCAAATTTGCTTCTTGTCTTGGGTCTTCATACAAGTTTGGAAGGTGACTTGATCAAGGAAGAAACTTGGTGATTTAAGAGCTCAAATCCTAGTGTTTAGTCTTCATTTTGGCAACAAGGTAATCATCTAAGAAACCCTCAAATTTTCCTCTCAAATCTTAATAGTAAGTTACTTTAGTTAGTTTATTTGTTGGGTTGTTGATGGGTTCACAAGAACCTTGACGTTAGTTAGTGAACTTGAGGTGGCTTTATAAGTAGAGGCCTTGAGAATTTTGTATGTTTAATTGCTTGTTTGTTACTTGCTTTGATGAGATATGGTGTAGTTCTAATTGGAAAGTTGAAAAAGAAAGCTAGAGGATGAGAAATGCTTGCTGGCCGAAATTTGCTGGTTGTTCCTCTCTTGTTAATTTCAAATTTTTGATGTTATTTTGGTACAATAATGCTTGATATACGATGGTGGTTATGTGTGTTGAATATCATCCAAAAAACTTTCCAATTGGTTGTGTCAAAGTAGGGTTAAAGTGAGGTTGAAATCTGGAATTTTTTTGATCAGGTGACCCCAACCAGTGTTCACTTTTTTGTCATAACTTTTTTTCTGAGAGCTGAAATCGAGTGCCATTTATGGCATCCAAAACTAGACTCCGATATTTTTTCGTTGGTATAAAATGCACCTCCTAATTCATTTCCTATGAGCCGTAGTGAACCAGCAAAAATAACTGAAATTCTTCACTGCATTCATCCGAGAAACAGTCTTAGCTGCAATTAGTAGCTCAATTTTGCCTATTTTTTAAAATGAATTTTAAGACAGTTCCTTCTAATAGTTTTTAGAATTTTGAATCTACTTTTCAATGCCATAAACCACACTAAATTTCGAGTTGCATAGCTCTAGTTATGATCGGATTCTTAAACTCTATCAAGTATGTCAGAACTGGAATTTCGTAAAACAGGTTCTAAAAATTAGTTTTCTTAGAACTGTTGTATCTTGGTGTAGAAAAGTCCGAATTGAGTTTCATTTGTTGCATTTGAAACTAGATTTGGATTTTTAATTGTGGTATAAATTTCAAGGGCTGATTCCATTTCTACGAATTTTGTTGAATTTCCAAACTTCACTGAATTTACAAGCCTGTTTTGCTCTGTCATGTCTAGAATAGTGAATTTGAACTAAAATTTGAATGACTTCAAATTAGAGTCTGAGAAAAGTGTGTTCTAGAAAGTTTTAGTGATTTAAGTCTAGTTTCCAACGGTATAAAGTTTTCAATTTTTGGACTTACGGAACTCGAGATACGATTTTTCCAAGTAGTGCCGCTCTGAGCTGGAAATTTCTGATTTCAAACAAATACTCTTTTTAAGAACTTTCCACATTCCTTCGCAATTGTTGGACTATTTTAAGTTTAATTTCATGATTAGGTACAAAGTCTCTTTGAATTTTAAACTTTCATTTTGAATCTTGGTTTCAAAAGGTGAAACTTCTCTTAATACGTTTTATTGGTTGTTCAACTTCCTTGGTTGATGGCACTTCTTTTCATATTTAAAAAATGAATTATGGGTAAAATACACTAAACCCCCTTGTGGTTTGGGTTATTATCATAAAGCCTCCTCATTATTTGAAAACCCCCAAAGAACCCCCTCGTGGTTTGGACTAATTTGGGTAATGGATGGAAATCGTCCAATTTGACGGGAAGTGAATTACACACGCTTGACAAGCGAGTGTGATAACAATACATCAAGGGTAATGTGGTAATTTTACATTTTCTTTTCTTTTCTTTTCTTTTTCCTTGTTCTTCCTTTTCTTCTTTCTCCTGAACTGAACCATCTGGAGTAGAAAAACTGAAGCAAAATCAACACCAACCTTTGTTAATCCGGTGACACCCGGCAAAAGATTCCACCAACGGAATCAAGTATTTGCTTCAACCCTTCACCAACCGAAGCAACCCAACACCTCAACCTTCAAACTCCTCGAAGCCTAAAACCATCTGCTTTTCCCAGTTGTTATAACTTGCACCACCAATTTGTAATTACAAATTTCTACTAGAAGGGGGAAAAAAATTTTCCCCGAACTCCTTCAGAATCATCATCATCTACCACCAAGTACAATTAAACTGGTCGGCCCGATACCTGCCCGGTGGCTGACGTGACCCAGACCCGTAAGCTCAACCGGACCCAGAGAAACCCGAGGACGAGACCACCCAGAAATGCGAAAATCATCATCATCATCATCATCATCAATATAAGGGTACCAATAGTACCGTGGGTTAGTTGTTAATTTGTGTCAAACGTCCACTTTAGGGCTGGCTGCTTGGTGAAATTGAGGTTATTGTTGTTGCCCCCGGAAGCGGAATAATCGAAATCTATGACAAGGGATTTCAACCAAGTAAACTTACGAAGAAATTGTGGCAGATAATCCAGCACCAGGTAGTGATCGAAGGCACAATAGGGTGGCGAAAATGTCCACATGACGGAGTCATAGGCTGCCGGCTGAAGAAACACCATAGGATAGGTGACAGCATGGACCAGTTTGCCGGGAAAAGCAGCCAGTCGGAGTGTGGGATCACGTTGGATGAGTGAGATCTGAACAGGGATTTTGAAAGAAACAGATTCGGATTTGTAAACAAGAGAAGAGAATCTTTTGGAGACTAAAGGAACACCTGCAGAGGTATTTGGCTTCAAAAACTTTGTCAAGAATGACGGAAACTATTGCATCTGGTAATCGCTTGAATGGATCAACAATTTCTTTTCCTCGATGTTCTTCTGCAGCAGCTGCTCCAAATTTTTGAAATTTTCAAATGAGCCACTTGATGTTTCTTTATTCTCAAATGAAGTGAGAAAGTTTCTAAAATCTTATGTAAATCTTGAACTAACTTTTAGTATAGGTTGAAACAAGGTTAATATAGGAATTTCATATTTTCCGTTAAATTGGACGATTTCCGTTCATTGCCCAAATTAATCCAAACCACGAGGGGGTTCTTTGGGGGTTTTCAAATAATGAGGAGGCTTTATGATAATAACCCAAATCACAAGGGGGTTTAGTGTATTTTACCTAATGAACTTCAACCCCTAGTTTTATGCTCTCGATTTTCATGAGTTTGAACTTTTAAAAGGGAGCTTTTTGACTAGAGTAAATCTTGGAGAAATTTCACTAGTTTTATACTTGAACCTTGGAACCTTAGCCTTGACATTTACTATGAATATGAGTGGAGTTTTGGACGAGTTTGGACTCCATTAGTTTGAAAATGTGAACATTTTTTATATTTTAACTTTTGGATCATGAGATTTGAAGTTTTGGGAGATGAAAACCATTTACCCTTTTCCATGATTTTCGTGCCGAAGGTGAAAACGGTACTTTCTCTTGGATTGAGATTTACTTATCATGACTTGAATCAAAAACGACCTTCGAGCTCCTTTTGAGCATTATTCGAATGTTTTAGCTAGGAAAACTTTTTTAAGTTGATTCGAACTTGTGACCTTGAAAGTGGGTAGCGAGAAAATGTCTTTCTTATTAACCTTGGTCGAGCACCTAGGTAATGGTGATTGTACATGTCTCAGGTGGTCACGAGAACGCTGAAGAGCTCGTCTGACTACACTTGTTTCACTCTTGTTTTGCCCTTGACTTGTGGTGAGCGTCAAGTGCATATTAAATGTTTATGTGTTTGAAATGATATGTGTACAAGTGTTAGATATGATACGTGAAACTTACCGAGGCGAGGGTGTACTTTATAGCCCTCGTCCTCTCTCTTTCCGATTACATGATAATTGTTACATGAATATATATGACTTACACTTATACATGAACATGTTTTAACTCGTGAGCACTGGGCAGCTAGAAGTATCACGCCCTATTCGGGTAGGAGGTACCACTCACCCCGACAAAGTGCTATGATCGACTCAAAGTCAATTGGAGCGTTGTCTCGTCGACCAAATACACGTGTGGGGACGCCCCAACCCATCGGCTAACCTTGTAACTCGAGTCGGCAAGGGTTTGGTCGAGAAGCTTGGTGAACCTTGGAAATAATAGCTTGATCTTTGAGATCTCGTTTGGCATACTCGAATAGTATCGCCACTCTTACATATTTAGTCCCGGATCCGAGAGGGTGTTATGTTGGGTGGAAGAAGTAAGTGGAGCACTATGGTCAGGTTACTACTTGGGTTGATAGAGGGCTAACTCCCGAAGGCTCAATTGATCGAGACGTGGAAATAGCTCCTGAGAGCTCCTGTATCCTTCTTGTGTGTTAAATTCCTACTTGTGCACTTAAATAAAATGTCATGTTTAAAGTTGCTTTTAAGCATGTTATTTGATTAATTGGTGTTACTTGCTTGCCTGTTTATTTTTTTGGCCTCACTGAGCGTTCGCTCATCCCATTAAGTTTGTTTTCCTTAATAAGCTTTGGAGATGGATTGGTGGTTCTAGACTAGCGACTTGGTGGATGCTAGTATACCTTTTGTATGAACTTTTGATGGTTCTTTAAGTGTAATTTTGTTATTGTTGGTTGGTGGATTGTAATCGTAATTGTTAACCCTAGAAGTTATGACTTGTATATTCGAAGTACTTTTATTTAGGTCGATGGTTGTTTTGTGACTCTATATTAAACTTGAACGAGTGCGTGAATCCTGACGAAAGTTGAGCAGGCGTTCCGCTGATACCTTAGGGGAAGGAAGGTGGAGGCGTCACAATTGGTATCAGAGCGCCTAGTTTGAATTACCTGGAATAGGGTTAAGAGTTCTTAGTCGTGAACTTTTGGTCATAGAAACCCGTGGTAGACCTTAGGTTAAATTCTTAAATGGTATCAGTGAATGTAAGGATCTAACCTTTAGTTGTGGGTTATTTGTAGGATATGGATAGCAGCAGTGATGACGATAGTGTTGAGAGACCTCTCCCCGTGATTCCCGTATCGCATGGTTGGAGGCGGCCCCCTTTTACAATACTCACCTGCTAGACGGGGTAGGTCGTGTTCATACCGAGCGAAATACTCTTACCCTAACCGCTTGGTATTAGAGGTAGCCGAAGAGTGGAGGCAGTTGACTCATGACTTCCGGAGAGTACTAGAGGAGAGAGAGGAGATGGAGGCCACTATGGAGGCTCAGGCTGCTCGAATTCAGGAGTTAGAAGATAGAAAACTAGAGGACCATCAGAGGGCTGATGCCTCCCATGCACAGTTTCAGAAAATTGAGAGGCGTCTTATCCGAGTTGTCCAAGAGGCGGGGAACCACGTGGATGGTATTATGGCCGAGCGTCTACAGGAGGCTTTGCTTAGGGATGTACCTGGGGAGGCTGCACCTGCTGTGGAGATAGAAGTAGAGCCGATAGAGGAGGACCCTGAGAAGGATCCTCCTGAGGCTGTAGGATCTTCTAATTCGGTTCACTTGTATTAGTGACTCCCCGACCCCTTGATCTTTTGACTTTTGTTCAGGACTTAGAAGGGGTGAATTTTGTTGTGAGGCCTTTTGTATTTGTGCATGTACCCCTATATTTTGAGGCACTTAGATGTCTATGTTCTGTATCTGATATTATTGACTCATTGTATGGACTCTTAACATGTGACATGACTTCTAATCTATGTAAATATCTATGCTTTGGATTTAAAGTGTTCTTGCAATTGTAATTGTTTTCAATTTATATGCTTATATTTTTCTCTTTTATTTTGCGTTTAAAGTCTTGCTAGATGGATCGGCGAGGACGTGAACGGGGGCGTGGGCGTGAGGTTCAGCAACCCCGCACTCCCGAGAGAGGTGAGGGATCTGCGACTGGTCCAAACCAAAACCCTAGGAACAAGGAGGGTGACCAAGTGGCTACGGCTATTAACCGCATAACCGATGTCCTCGAGCGTTTAGTTGAGCGTTAAGGACCTGAACCAGTCAACCAACCTAGGAGTTAAGAGAGGGGTGAGGATAGAACCTAGAGCGATTCTTGAAACTCTCTCCACCTAGGTTTCATGGAGGGTTTGATCTCGAAGCAGCAGAAAATTGATTTGAGAGGATAATAAGGCACTAGTGAGAGCAAAAGATTGGGGATTCTTCTTGAGCAACTTTGTAAGTGAGTATTGGAGAGTGAGTTAGGGTGTAAAACTTTTATATATTAAGGAATATGATTTCTATTTTGTTATGTTTATAAGTGATGATAGTAATCCTTGTGGAGACTCAAGAGCTCGTCCATATTAAACAGAGATTAGTTAAGATTTATACTCTAAGGTAACTTGTACGTAAAAAAATGGAAAAGTAATATGACCAGAGTTTCCCATTATGAATAGTTACTTACTTCGATTCTCTGATTTGTCTGGCAGGCTAGCATTTGATTTGAGCCAATCGGTGAGATGCCAAATTTGGCAGAGATGCATAAGGAAATAGACATTCTTCGAAGGGAGGTAGAATTTCAAAAGAAATTAGCTGACTACTGGGAAAGACGATGGAAATAATAATATGTGGAGAAAATTGAGTTGCTACACAAGAAAGTGGAACTAAAAAAGAAATACAAAGGAAATTCTCAAATTGGTCAGGTCGTGACGTCTCGTGTGGCTTGTGGATACTGTGACAAGTTTAACTACACTGAGGCCGTGTGCTGGAAAAAGCAAGGAAAATGAGCTGTGGTAGTACCAAACATCGGGTTTCAAGTTGCCCTAGTACCTCTAAAAAGAGGAAATACTCAGCAGTCTGCTAAGTCTGCTGCAAAGCAGTCGAGTGCTAGAGGGAGTAATTAATGTTAATGACTGTAAGAGGGATCCAAGTAGTGAAAGCTTTGCGAGTAGGGATGGTTCTGACTCCACTCGAGGGATTGGGGTTGTAGTTTTATCCAAACTTAGGCTGACACTTTTAGAGGTTGTAATCTTTTGTATAGGGGATAAAGTCCTTTTGTTGTTTTGTATATTTACGACTTAGCACGTTTTCCTATGATTTTGTGTATCTCCCCTTTCTTTTGAAATGATTTGATGAAATTATCCTCACTTGGTGTAACTATTATGATCTTTTATGACACAAAAAAATTTACTTTGCTTTAATTGATTTTACGGCTTATATATATATATATTTGATTTATTGTCCCGTACCTTTAGACCTATAATAAGATCATAAACATCAACCGATGATAGTTTTACAAACCCTGAGAGAGCGCCAATTTTTTGCTAAATTCAATAAATGTGAGTTTTGGTTGGAAGTAGTAACCTTTCTAGGTCATATAACCTCTAAGGAAGGAATTACTGTGGACACAACTAAAGTAGAAACTGTTTCTAAGTGGAAATGACCAGAAAATCCTATCGAAATTCAGAATTTATTAGGGTTAGTGGAGTATAACCGTTGATTTATCAAGAACTTTTCTAAAATTGCCAAACCCTTAACCGAGTTGACTAAGAAGCATGACAAATTCATATGAAATCCTAAATGTGAGAAAGGATTTCAAGAGTTGAAAAAGTGCTTAACTAAGGTACATGTGTTAGCATTACCAAGCGGAGGAGATGGTTTTGTGGTTTACACAGATTCTTCAAAGGATGATTTAGGATGTGTATTGATGCAAAATAGAAAGGTAATTGCGTATGCCTCCCATAAGTTTAAACCTCATGAGCAGAATTATCCGACCCATGACTTGGAGTTAGCGGCAGTAGTGGTTGTCTTGAGAAAGTGGAGACATTATTTATATGGAGTGACTTTCGAAGTTTTCATGGATCATAAAAGTTTTAAGCATTTGTTCTCCCAGAAAGAGTTCAATTTGAGGCAACGTAGATGGGTAAAATTTTTGGAAGATTATGACTGTATGTTTAGCTACCACCCTGAAAAAACTAATGTAGTGGCGGATGCCCTAAGTTGTAAAATGCAAGTGGCCAGTTTAATGGTAAGAGAATGACACATGTTAGAAGAAATTAGTGTTTGGAATCCGCATCTTGAGCCACAGAGGGTAATTTTGGGAATATTACTGTGAGATCCACCTTGTTAGAGAGAATCAAAGAAGCTCAAAAAGGAGACCCTGAAGTGCAAAAATGGGTTGAGAAAGTTCCAAAGGGGAAAAGTTTGACTATAATTTGGGGACCGATGGAGTGTTAAAGTTTAGAAATCACATAGTGGTACCCAAGGATAAAAGTCTAAAGAAAGAAATTTTGGACGAAACTCACCGTTCTAAGTATACGGTACACCCTGGAGGTAATAAGATGTATCAAGACTTGAAAATCCTTTATTGGTGGGAGAATATGAAGAGAGAGATTGCTCAATTTGTTCGATCTTGTCTCACTTGTCAACAAATTAAGGCCGAGCATCAGAAAATATCTGGATTATTACCGCCGTTAGATATACATGAGTGGAAGTGAAAAAATATCACAATGGATTTCGTATTAGGGCTACCAAGGACTCAGAGAAGGCACGATGCTATTTGGGTAATAGTTGATCGATTGACCAAATATGCTCACTTTTTGCCGATTAGTTTGAAGTACTCCTTGGAAAAATTGGCTAAATTGTACTTGGATGAAATTATGAAATTACATGGGATACCAATGAGTATAGTCTCAAATCGGGACCCTAGGTTTGTATCTCGATTTTGGCAAAAAGATGCAAGAGAGTTTGTGGACTAAACTGAATTTTAGTACCGCTTACCACCCGCAGACCGATGGACAATCGGAGAGGACAATCCAAACCCTAGAGGACATGTTGAGGTCGTGTATTGCGAATTTTGGAGAAAATCGGAGACAGTACCTTACGTTGGTGGAATTTGCTTATAATATAATAGTTTTCATTTCTCGATACAAATGGCTTCTTACGAAGCTCTTTATGGTCGAAAGTGTCGATCTCCGATTCATTGGGACGAAGTTGGAGAAAAGAAGATTTTGGACTCAACTACTGTACCTTGTGTTGAGGAAGCTTAT
>NC_040041.1:25546971-25622723 GCF_003713205.1 Coffea eugenioides
AATATGTTTCCCAAGGACTCTATTTATAGAGGAATTTATGCAAAAGACAAAGTGTTAAATCATGTTAAGATTCTCCTTGAACCCATAAACAAATTAGATTTGAGTTGTAAAGCTTCTTTGGCAGCTTTCTTGGTCTATTTCCACCAAAATTCTTGTTGACAAATGGGTCAAAAAGCTTGCGTGAACAAAGCACAAGTTGCAGAACAATTGAAGAAAATGTGGGCTGAGGTCACGTATTGTCCCCACGTTTTCCTTTTTTGCAAGTTTTCTCAATTCTGATCAGTCTTCAACTTTGCTCTGTTTTTTCACCAATTTCAATTGATCTTTTTTCGATGTTAGAGGATAAAATAGCTCTTGCACAAAACATGAAAGTTGTATCCCTTTGAGTTAGCTTTCAAATTCATTAGGAATCATCTAACTTGGAGATCTATAGACTGATAAATGACCAAACTATGTTTGACTGGTCAATCCCCTATTTCAACTTTCGACAACAGAAATCATCGACAATATTTTGACATTTTTAACTAGAAAACTCATGAACTGGATTTGATGTCTTCACAAGAAATGTAGAGCTACATGTTAGCTTTAAAATGGTTTAAGAATGATCTCAATCTAATGCGTGTAACTCAAGATATAACCAAAATACCAATAAGTGTCAAAACATGTCAAACTTTTCCTTTCTTTTATACTTGCTTGCATGTCATCTCAAGTATTTGGCACTCCATATTCTTCTTAAATCATTTCAAATCATCAACAATCATCCAATTATCTTCTCAATTCATTCCATTTGATGATTGAATCATTAAACCTACAAAAATATGAAGTTTTCACCACTTTAATCCATAGAAATGCAATTTTTGATACTTAAACCACAAAATGCATAACTTCACTAGAAAGTTTGTTCATAAGCTACAAAAATGAATAAAACATAGCAAAACTAAATAATAAAATATTTTAAAAACACACAAAATACTCACTTATCAATGTTACTCCTAGGAATTAAAGATCCTAAATTTTGATCCCCTATCCCCTCTCCGTTCCTTAAATCCCATCATTCCCTTACTAATTTTTTTAAAAATTTGTTACTCATAAGAAATGCTATAATCGTTTCATAATATTTTAGTGTTAATGAAATCTAGTCCTTTTCCTTTGTTTATTGCCTTGGTTTTCTTATTTTTCTTCCTTGAATTTTGCTTTTTGTGTTTGCATTTCGAGTGTGAATGTGGAAATTAATAATTATGAGGTAGAAAAAATGAATAGTATTACACCAAAGGATAATTTCAAAAACCTCTTCTAAGCTTTCTGATAATTACATGTTACACTCCTCTACATTCAAATATTATACTTAATGTGCTTTTTAAGGACTCAAAATGACTATAGCAATCTTCCCAAACTTTGCAAAAAATTCTAGCCACAATTTTTTCAAAAAGGGGAAAAAAGTAATAAAATGCCTATCAAACTTGAAAAATGTATCACCAAAAACCTGTCCATCACAGTTTCAATCCACCTTTTTTCCCCTATTCAAGTTTTCTTATCCTTTCCATAATCCAAATCTCCATGTCTCACAAATTTTAGTATTAATCATGCATTTTAATTAACCCATCTCTCACTCTTTCCATTTATTCTCAATTTTGTCTCTGACCAAAGTTTAATAAACAATTGCAAACACAAATATACAATTGCAAAAATGGCCAAAGGGATGTGGAGGAAATGATTTAGGCCTAAGGCGAAACTATTTTAGAATAGGCGATAAACAAGAATATATACATTGAACAATTGATTTAAACATAAAAACTCCTTAAGGGAAATTTGAGGTATTAACATGATTATTTCCCCTTACATCAGCCAAATAAAACCCAAAACTACTATTCTGGAAAGGTATGTATAATTTTTTTAGGAAGCTAACTATATAATTGTCATAAATCTTAGGGGAGATTTGTGAAATTATCCATTGGAACAAGGGGGGGGGGGGTCTGTTGATTTGAGGTCTCATGATTAAAAAGGTAGTAATTTGTGAAAGAGCATCACACTGGAAATATTTTTTCTAAAGAAGGTTACTTTGGAAATAAACTCAATACAATTCATCAAAAGTTCTAAGCCTTTCCTGCTGAGTTCCCAATTTCTTTTTAATTTTTATTTGATACAGTAATTGTTCCTTTCCGAATGAGAAATTTTCAATCTGAAAAATCCCAAAAGTATATCCACCAGAAAAAAATTCAATTGACTAATCCGAACCCTTCACTAGTTAGCTTATTGTCAATGAATATACCTAGTTGGAATTCAACTTTCTGGTTTGAAAATTTTAGATTTGTATGCAAAATCATCTGGGAATTCAAGTCCAACATAATAAATATTTGAAAAAAAAATTACGTGATTAACTATCAAGAAAAAAGCTTTTTGTAAATATTTGCAACCTTTTGTTTGCTCCTAATCGTAAAAAACAACAATAGGTTAGGTACACAATAAACATAGTTGCCCTTAAGTATATCCCCAGGCTTTATCTAGGCATGATATATTCCATTTGTTAGGTTAGCACTACTTGCCAGCATTAAATCTGATAAAGCTTTTGATTAAGTTGGCTTTACACACTCTCAATCGACTTTAGGCAAACAAATAGCAGCTATATATGGGTCTCATTAAACAAACGAATCCAAACACGAGAGAGTGGTCCTCTTGGATTTTTTCTTTTCTGTTGTCTAAACTCATACTAAAATTTCTCTACTCTATAGCTTCTTTCCTTTATCAATGTAGGCCTGCTGGGTAGCTTCTTTCCTTCATCAAAGTTAGTCGCTTTTCCTTCGTCATCCAAATTTGTTAGCAAGTTTTGAAGCAACGGTACAATTCTAATTAGACCATTGTTTCTTCTCTTCATGAATAAACGTTTTTGATATGTTTCCTTTTTGTTTTCTTTCACTTTTCTTCCTTAAATTGTTATAATCATATCAACTATTCATAACAATATTTATTAGAATGTCAAAATTAATTAATCATAAGTCCAACATAAAACTATTATAACAAGGGTGAGCATTGAAGTGAACTATTTTATTGACTTGAATGTAAACAAACAAGGGCACCTTCGTGGAAGTGCTTAAAGATCTTTTACTATATTCATTTTTTTCAAAAAAAACATGCATTGAGGAAGAATTTTACTAAATTTATACCCAAAACTAGTTTATCCAATGGAACCGTAAGGTGGTCATGGTTCTAGTTTGGTTCTATATTTAACTCTAGAAGTTAGATGAACTGATCAAACCCAATCAAGAACTAGGCGAACCAGCAAAAACTAGTAAAAAATGGCCTCTGAACCATTTTGTCACTAAATATTTCTTTTCTTTTTTTACATATTAATTTTATCCAAGTAATTTAATAATACATAATTAAAAAAATTTAAAATCATTGAATCAGGGTTGAAATATGAAGTTAAAGCTCATTCACTTTACTTGTTGGCCCGGGATTCAAAATATTGCTGCATATTGTTATTTGGATTTGTATTTGACAGGAAAAAATGCATGAAAAATGACAGAATAGGTCTTGGCAGTGAAGGAAAGCGGAAAGGTGGTACTGTAAGCAGGGAGAAAGCAATCTGTAGTCAAAAGGGAGGTGGGGCTGCAAGATATGGAAATAAGGGTAGGAGAGGGGATAGATGGGTAGAGGAGGAGAGGTGGAGCTGTGAGACAAGAGAGGGTGGCGATTAGATGGGAAAGGTAAGTAGTTTAAGAATATTTTGATTAGACAATTCCAATTACATATAACAATTTCTAAGATAGAAACCTACGCAAAGCATGGGTTATATTGTTAGTTTGAAAAAACTTAAGAAATTATAATTCTCTTTCATGCCAAAATTTAGCATGCAAAAAGTTCAACAACTTCAGTTTCATCAAAAAGTTCATCCATGCCTAAAATTTGTAATTATCCTCACTGTTTTCAAATAACTTTTGTGCTCCAGTAAAAGCGACATAGTTGGCCCTGCTTTAGAAAAAAAAAACAAAAAAAAAACAATCAGCCACACTAAGAATTGCATTAATTAAAGAATATTAAGTCTTTAATGAATCCTATTCAAGTTCAAATCCATCACCATTTAACAAGTCCAAGAGGATTAATATAATTCATCAAAAGTTCTTAGCCTTTCCTAGTGATTCCCAATTTCTTTTTCATTTTTATCAGATATACTAATTGTTCCTTTCCGAATGAGAATTTTTCAATCTGAATAATCCCAAAAGTATATCCACCAGAAAAAAATTCAATTGACTAATCCGAACCCTTCACTAGTTAGCTTATTGTCAATGAATATACCTAGTTGGAATTCAACTTTCTGGTTTGAAAATTTTAGACTTGTATGCAAAATTATCTGGGAATTCAAGTCTAACATAACAAGTATTTGAAAAAAAAAAAATAAATTACGTGATTAACTATCAAGAAAAAGGCGTTTGTAAAGATTTCCAACCTTTTGTTTGCTCCTAATCGTGAAAAACAACAATAGCTTAGGTACACAATAATCAAAGTTGCCCTTAGGTATATCTCCAGGCTTTATCTAGGCATGATATATTCCATTTGTTAGGTTAGCACCACTTGCCCGACTTCAGGCACACAAATAGCAGCTATATATGGGTCTGAAGGGAAACAAATGAATCCTGGCACAAGAAAGTGGTCCTCTTGGATTTTTTTTTTCTGTTGTCTAAACACATACTAGAATTTCTCTACTCTATAGCTTATTTCTTTCATCAATGTAGGACTGCGGCGTAGCCTAATCTTCACCAGTGGCTTGGAAAAACTATGTTTAGACTGATGGCTTCTTGAGAATTTTAAGCAGAGGGAGATAGAGAGGGAGAAATTTTTAATTTAAGCTCTAATATATGCAGTCAACTTTATTAATCAGTTGGTCAAGAGCTTGAAGTCATCTATTGAATGTGTACTGAGAAGAAGGGTAAGATTCTGTCTATGATAAATAACTTGCATATTAGTTAACGTATCAAATTGTTTCAAAGGCCTAAGAAACCACAAATTTCATTTATGTTATAGCTCCCTATAGGAAGGCCTGTATGTTACATATCACCCTATCAAAAGTAATGACTTCCCATCCTTAAAAATTACTTCCTACATCCCAAAATATGCCACATTTTAAGATTTTAGCTTTTGAAAATTGTGCATTTATAGTTACAATTGCTCAATTTTATCCTTCAAAATTCAGAATCTGAATGCTATGACAAAAGAAGACAAGGGATTAGAGTGAACTTTCGAAAATAACAAACGATTTTGGACATGGAAAAATAATAACTGTGACAGATTTAATAGGACAAACGAATTGGTTCTTCACATTTGGTGACAAAGCCCAAACCCATAGCCATGGAGGCAGAACTTACCTCTATGATGAGGTCCTTTTTCGTTAAATGCAATTGAGTTTGATTTGCTTAAGCACTCTAAAATCATTTCTTATTCAAGTAATGATGAATTTTGTATTTTAGTGACTGTAAAACAATTGTACCATAGGGAGAGACTTTAAAAGAAATTGGTATTTCGGAAGACAATGTACTAAGAGATGTGTAACTTTTCCAAGTACAGGTATTTTAGGTTAATACCTAAAATACAATGCCATTGTTCACCACACTATAAAAGGGTAATAGGTTAGCAAAGCCAGCACAAGCTTATTGATAAGACATATAGGCCTTCATTCAAGCAAATATTCATCAGGATGGATGCCTCGCTGCAGTTTGAGATAATTTCTGAAACATTCATCAAGCCTTCCTCACCCACTCCAACTTCTTTGAGATACCACAAGCTCTCATTGTTAGATCAAGGAATCTCACCATATCTTCTGATCCCGGTGGCTTTCTTCTATCCTAATATTAAGGGAACTCGTTGGCTTGCCAATGAAATATCACAACTGCTTAAAAGTTCTCTCTCAAAAACTCTTGCCCAGTATTACCCTTTCGCCGGACGGCTGATGAAAAACGGCTATATGATTGATTGCAACGACATGGGTGCTCAATTTACTGAAGGCCGAATTAATTGTCGAGTGTCTGAGATTCGCAAGCAATTAAGTTCTGGAAAAATGGAAGATCTTATCTTTGCTAGATCTCTATTCTCCGGGCCGGCCCTAGCTAATCATCGTAGCCTAGTATTGGTTCAGCTCAGTTCTTTCAACTGCGGTGGCATAGTATTGAGTGTGTCTATAAATCACAGGATTGCTGATGCATCCAGCGTATCAACTTTCATGAATGATTGGGCAGCAATAGCTCGTCAAACGAGTGACATCCCATCTCCTCATCTTCATGCAGCTTCTCTGTTCCCCCCTGTTGACGGTCAGCAATTTCCGAAACCATCTCCTCCTAAGCTAGATCAAGGGAAGCACGTGAAAAGGATTTTGGCGTTCCATGCTTCTAAAATTGGAGAACTCAAGGCTATTGCTCTTAACTCAGGAGTAGAAAACCCTACTCGGTTTGAAGTTGTGTCAGCCCTACTTTACGGTTGTTTTATGTCTGCAGCGTCAAAGGCAAACTCGGGATCACACAGCCGCCCATCAATCTTCGTGAATGCTGTGAATTTTAGACAAATAATTGTCCCTCCACTTCCACAAAATTCAGTTGGGAATTTTTTTGCCTATTTCCCGACATCAGTTGACAACAATGCTGAAGTTAAATTACCAGAGTTAGTTAATAAACTAAGGGAAGGGAAAACAAAATTGCTCAAGGAGTGCACAGAAAACATCAATTCCATTCTTAGTAGGCAAGAAGCATCCCACTCAGCACCGCTGAGTACTGCAGCAACTGAAACACACAACTCTGACTTGTACGGGTGCTCAAGCTGGTGTAGGTTCCCATTTTATGGCGTTGATTTTGGCTGGGGAACACCTTCGCTGGTATACCCAGGAACCACTCCAGGGCTAAATCTCAACATCTTGATATTAACAGACATGGAAGATGGTAATGGAATACATGCACATCTTATCCTAAAAGATTCCGAGTTGGACATGTCACTATTGGAAGAAAATGAAGTGCTGCTTGCTTATGCCTCTTTGGATGCTTAAACATGTCCAAGCATTACAACAGGAAAATGAAATACTTATAACTATGATAAGCATTCATATATTATGCATCAGCATCACAATCTCGTAATCCTGACTTGCTGCTGTGCATACTCATAGCTTCTAATCTCCTCAAGGGTGACTTGAGTTATTTCTCTTTATGTTGTCAACATATCTACAGTTACATTACACATTGCTCCATGTCTGCTCAGTTGAGCTATTTGAACCTTTGAAAAGAAAAGAAAAAAAAAAAAAGACTGTCAAATTTGTGGCAAAGTTCATGTTGTTTTACTTGAATAGCACAAATAAAATTAGATGATTCTATATTGGATTTGATACCAATATTATTATCAAGTATTATGTCTTTCCTTACTTAGATGCAAGTGCTTTAAGCCATTCTGCTACGACTTGAAGTTTGTTTGTTGTTTTTCTCCGCCATTTTTCGCAAGTTTAGAGTACATCGCCGCACTTTTGAAACGAAGAGAGCCGGCATTGCAGGTTTTGAATTTTGAAATTTATATGTCGAAATAGAATTCAATGGGTCTGAAGCACTATAGTTTGGTTATGTGTTAATTTTTCCTTAGCGTTTAGCTAATTAATTAATTCGACACTTTACAAAATAATGTAGTAGGGAAATGATTAGGATATAAATTACCTATAAGATATTTTATGGCTACCATTATTATTGGATGTATGACAATTCATTTGAATTTAAATTTGAAATTCAAATTCCGTTCATGTCTCATACATCTAATCGTAATGGTGTATATACTGCCAACATATATATATATATATATATAGAAGACTAACTCAATAAACTTTTTATTTTTCTTTAAATATCTATTAAATTCTTTTTTATCCATGATCAATCCCCTGACCAGCTAGAGGGGAAGGGCTTTGACCCCATTCTCTAGCCCACCGTCCCAAGTGCTAGTGATTTTTAATTTCTGCAGCATTTTTTTTGTAAATTATGAGGGTATTGTCATTTTGATCTCAAAGTTGAATCAAGAGTAAAATATGTTAGAGATCACAAAACTATTTCAAAATATCATATACCCATTAAAATAACAATGTTTTTTAAGTGCATTTTCAATATAACTTGAATTTTCAATTTGAGATGAGAATGTCTTTGATATACTCCTTCTGTCTTATAAAATTTGTCATGTTTGTCACTTTTTCTTATCCCAAATTAATTGTCGTGTTAGATAAGTTAATTCACGTTTTTCAATAAAAATTTATCTCTACCTTTCATGTGGTCCACCACTTATTCTTTACAATTATCAATACAACAAATAAAAAATGGCCCGCTACTAGCGATAAAAAAAGGAAAGTAAAAATTCTCTTTTCTACTAATATCGCTATACATAAATTGCACGTTGTATCAAAAGCGACAAATTTTATGGGACGGAGGGAGTATATATATATGTATAAAGGTCTGCAATTTCTAAAATTTTGAAGGTTTTCCTTTTAATTTAATGTGGGCCATTTCGTTTTAGGCAAATTAAAATTTTGGTCATCTAAAAAACAAAGAACAAGGAAACAAAAGTTTGGCCCTTTTTCTATTTTGCTATTTTTGTTCCTAAGCCCAATCCAATTTAATTTGTTATAGAGGAAAGGACACGTCCATGAGAAAAAGAAAATCAAATTCAGCAACATTAAAAAAAAAAGGATAAAAATAATAAAGGATTGGCGTGTGCTTGGTTTCTTCCTTCTGATAAAAATACTGATAGGATTCTTAGCGATTTCATTTTTGGACAGTTCTAATTGTTCACAAATAAATTGGTGTAGCGGGGAGAATTCTAAGAGACCTTCCCTGGCCATTGGACTAACTCGAGTAGTTTGGTATATATGTATTTTGGTATGGTTGCAATCATCTGAATATACAAGTTTGGTAGTTAATTGTTATAGGTCCTCTAGTCTCTGTTTTTTGGACTGAAACTTGTTCAGCATGGCCGTATCTCTACCTTGGTTCTATTTTGAAGGTAGAACTTGATAATAGGAGGTCAGTCCTACTTCTTTTAGAGTGGTACTGAAGTGGGGTTCTTGTTTTCTGTCATAATCATGGCAAGGATTTAGAGGAATTGGAATCTTGATAAAAATCTGTAATTTGGGTTTTGGGGTTTGTGACTAAATGTATTGTTTCAGAACCATTGTTCCAAAAGGATGATGGGGCTCTCATTTCAGTATTTTAAACCACTTTTTTGAAACAGGTAAATGTTCCTGAGGGTCTAATTGCTGAAAGTTATCCATCCACCTTACATAGGAAAAGGAAGCAGTTACCTGTTTGCAGCTAGCCTGGGTTAAATTGGTATTGAGATACAACAGTTTGAAGCTGAAAAGCCTTCCATAGAAGTACAAAATTTGTATTCTGTTGATTAAACTAAGACTGCTGAAAACGTTGTGACAATGCTTAGATGTTTAGGTTGACATACTATAGATTGTGAAAATGATGAGATTAGTGTTCGATCACAAACCTGTTGCAACCCACTAATGAACATGTGCGCGTTTGCTACCTCTGCTGCTTCTAGTATTTCTGCTTCTGTAGCATTCCCTTCCTTCCCGTGCGCAATGTTGGCTCGAACTGTATCATTAAACAACACAGGTTCTTCACTCACAAGCCCCATTTGCTGCCTTAGCCACTTCACTTGAAACTTTTGAATTTTAATGGGCAAATTATATTTTACCCTCCTGTGGTTTAACATTTTTTTACATAACCCCATATGGTTTTAAAAGCTATACATAACCCCCTCATGGTTTGGATTAAAGCGTCAAAATGACGGAAATAGTTACTCATAACGGAACTTCTAAAAATGTCGAAATTACCCTTATAAATACATGACACATTAACCCCGTATGATTTTTATATTTTACTATATAACCCCCTTATAGTTTAATACTTTACCATATAACCCCCTTATGATTTTCAAAATATACACATAACCCTCTTAGTTAATAAATAATTTTCAACTTTACATAAGGGTATTTTTGACATTTTATGTGACTCTGTTACGAATGGTCATTCCCGTCACTTTGACACTTTAATCCAAATCCATAAGGGGGTTATATATAGTTTTTGAAACCATAGGAGGGTTATGTAAAAAAACGTTAAACCACAGGGGATAAAGTAGAATTTGTCCAATTTTAATCCCATCCGGTGTAATATGACTTGAATCAGGATGGTCGAATCTTTGCAACAGTGAGATCACCGCAGATTTCCCGCTTCCACTCTCTCCAACTAGAGCAACTGTCTTAAACATCATTAATGTGCCAACTAAATTTAGTACACAATGTAGACACCAAATTTTGGTACGATTTATTTATTTATGTTCATGCTAGTTTATCTTAGTTATTCTTTTTATTTTCTTTAGTCGTTTACTTGTTTTATTTTTTTTATTATTTTTAGTCTTTTTAATGTAGAATTTCTAAAAAGAAAAGAAAATATGTTTTAGTTGTTTTAAAATTCAATTTTTGTCTTGGAAAAAGAAAAAAAGGAAAGGGAAGAAAATTGTTCACAAAATATGTTTATTTCTTTTTAAATTCAATCTTTTGACTTTATTTATTTTTTGGTTAGGTTATTTCGAAAACAAAAGAAAAGAAAAAATGAAAATGAAAAATGGAAATTTGTTTTTTTTTGTTGTTTTTAGTTTATTTTTATCTAATGTTAATTAAGTTGTTTTCATCATTAATTATTATTGTTTTATTATTATCATTTTTGTTGTTTAATTAACTAATTAATTAATTAAAAAAAAAAAAAAAAAAAAAAAAACCGCAACTTCCTTTCTGCTCTGCACAAACCACAAACCGCAACTTCCTTTCTGCTCTGCACAAACCACAAACCGCAACTTCCTTTCTGCTCTGCACAAATAACTCCTGGGACAGCAGCTTCAGCACCGCACAATGCAGCCAATCAAAATTCAATACCAACTCAACACTCAACCGACCTCGACATTCAAACATCCTCAAAATCACGGCACCATTCCTCTATTTTTTTTCTGCACCGCAAACCACGGCATTTTTCATTTTCATCGTGAAGCATCCAAGAGCAAGGGAGGGAACGCGAGCTGCAATCTTCTTTTCGTTTTGTTCTGACCGTAAGTTGGAGGAAAGGCAAAGAGAAACCATGAGCAAAACTCCACACATTCTGCACCTCCATTTGCACCCGGCTTCACGACTGCAACCTCAACCAAACTGCACTTCACCTCCCAGTCGCAACTCATCAAATCAGAATCACCAACTGCACTTGGCCGTGAGCTGTGAGTGATCAGCTTCTTTGGAAATAACGACGAGAGAGAGAGAGGTGAGGACTTAGTTTATCTTCCAGCCTCACTTCAAGACCAATCGAGAGAGGGAGAGAGAGAACCGAGGGTCAAACTTCCTCCAATCCAGCCGCAAGTTTGAGCCAGGGAGAGGGAGAGTTGCGGACTGCAATTCTGGACAGCCGAGAGTGGAGGATTGTTGCAGCTATTAGTCGTGTGTATTAAGCTCCAAGCTGAGGTAATTTCTAAACTTGAACTAATTGATTATGGGTAGATGAAGCTGTTTAGAGGCATGCATGTGAGAGTTGTACGTTTAGATGAAGAATTGAGTTACCAGAAATGGGTTTCAAAAGAATTGGAAATGCCGTGAGTTTGAACTAGAAATTTCAGCTTTAACTTGTTACTTTGTGATGATCTGAGCTTAGTTGTGTGTTTAGCTAACTAAATGCTGGATGATTAGGCCCTGCATGAGATGATTTAGCTGTGTGTAAACCAGAAATTTGAATGAAACCAAAAATCTGCTGCATGCATGTCATCCGTAAATAGTTGAGCAAATTCTGGAATTTTGGATGAATGTTGTTGGTGACCGACCCTGCTTTGGACTAGAATTGATAGTAACTTCATTTATTAGTCAGGCATGATAGCTTTGAGTACATAATTCAGTGATTTGGCCAAAATTGTTGACACATAGCTGCTGGAAATGTTTCAATTTATCCGAGGGAGGGAGAAAGAATTTTTCCAGTTTAGACGTGAGCTTTCATAATTGTTCCCTTGCTGCACTTTCATTTAGCAGTGAGTTATCATTTTGTTTCCTTCGCTGCATTTTTCATAAACCCATAAGCTTGATGAGCTTTATATGTGCGAGGTTCATGTGAAGGGAGTTGCGACATAGCAACAGAAATTTTCGTCGTAGATGGTTTTCTTTCTTTTGCTGCAGTTCATCTTCATAATTTGCTGTTTTCCTAGCTTTTCGCAACAATACATAAGCTGGTTTGCTCATTTCTTTTCGCTAGCTGAATTAGGTGTAGAAAGGGGTGGTGTTTGATTGGTTTTGAAGTTGTATGCTCGGCTCTAAACATTGTGAACCCATTTTTAAACATTGCTGGATTTTTGATGAGATTAGAAATGTTGAATCTTCTTGGCATAAAATTTCCTAGCACTTGCATGTTTGTTCCTGATATGTTTTGGTTTGTTTGGGGAATCAAGTTGGGAGTTATGTTGTTTGACTCAAAGTGGGGATGTTGCTAGATAAAATTTGTCCAAGCTTGGCGTTAGTTTTGCCAAAATCTGTTTGGAAAAAAAAAATGAAAATGCACCAATCTTTGAGTGGGTTTTTGTAACAAAAGTGCAGCAGCTTTTTGGTTTTGTAAACTTGCAAGAAATTACTTTGATTAAGTATTGTTTAAGCATGCTTTAATTAGAGTTAGTTTAACGCTTTGTTAGCTAAAGATTCATAGATGAATTTGTGGATAAGTTAGCTTAGCCTACCAAGATTTTCTTGTTGCTGCCGAAACTTCCTTGTTGTTTTGCCGAAAGTTTCTTGTTTGTTGCAGAAAATTTTGTTCCTCACGTATGCATGCATGTCAATATTTCTGAATTTAGCACTTTGTCCCCCCAAGTCCCTTCTCATTTTACTAGGGCCCAAGTAATTGGAACATTTAATCAACTTGATCCTTCTAAGTTTCTTTTTGTTCCACAAGAGCCCAAGCATGTTCTAGTATCTTGTAATTAAGTCCTAAAATCATTGCAACTTCAATCATTGTTTGACTTTTCCTTTATTTTTAAGATCTTTGAAGTGCTTAAACGATTTATTTGGACTTGAATGTTTGAGTAATGCTTGTTTTGGGTCTTTAGTAGATGCTATATTTGGAAATTGAACGGGTTATTCCGTTTTCTTGGTCTTTAAGCATTTTTTGAGCTCATTCAATTTGCAATTAGGTGGTTTTTTATGTTTTTGCTTATACTTTACTTTTAAATTGATGCCTTGACCCCTTTATTGTTTTGAAGCCATTTTCCTTCATTTGCTTACCATTAGGGGAAGGTATAACTTTCTTTTATCCTCTTTACTTCTCTCTTACGTGCTCCTACGTGTTACGTGAATATGCATGTCTACTTTGCTTTCTTAATTCCTTGCATTTATTTCATTTACTTTTACTTTTATTTAAATTATTCATTATGGGGTATGTGTACACCTCTTGGCTTGTAATAGATAGGGCATAGCAAGTAATTTGGTCCATTTTCCCTTTCCCTTTTGTTTTAATTAGCAAATGTAATGGTTGCATGCCTATGTGTTATATGTTAAACGCTTTATTAGGATTTTGCATCTAGTCAAGCATGCTAAGTGTTATGTGCTACGTGTTTATAAGTGAATCGCATGTCTACTCGCTTTTTGTAGTATAGATGAATGGAATGGATGAATGTACGTCACCACACTAGTCCAACGCTAGTTGTGGCTTTTTTTATCGTTTCCACTAGTCCAACGCTGGTCGGAATTCATAGAATGGGCTAGTCCAATGCTAGACCTAATAGGTTCTTTTTTTTCTTTCCTTTTTCATTAAGTGCATGATCACCACATATCATGCATTTCCTTAGTTTACCATTTGGCATGTTCCTCAAACCCCTTCCCCTTCACTTTAGGACTTGCATCTCATGCTAGTTAGGGTTCATTTGCTTGAAAATCCCCTTCCGATAAGGGAAACGAGCGAGTGTGGCTACTCGATAGCCTTAGCACGCTAGTTTCGCCTTCTAATCAAAGGGAAAATCGAAGTCAAAAAGTTAGAAGTCAACCCCCGTACCCGACTTGTTGCATTCCCCTAGGGTCATACTTTCATTTTTTATCACTTCCATACTCTTTTAATCACATTTTTCTTACATTTCTCAATCCATATTTTTCACTACATCTTTATCATTTATTTACTTTACTTCACAAATGAAATTCAAGTTTCACTTATATATGTACTATTCTATTTTCATTCATTTGCACACACAAGCACTTTGATTTTCATACAAATTCACACATGCACTTTCTTTACACATTCGCACACAAACACTTTGTTTTTTTACATTATTTCATACATGAATCTTTTCATACACTTGCACACTTGCACTTGAGTCACCATTTGCATCAATCGACCTCTATGAGGTTTCCCTTTATTGGCCGCCACAATTCATGTGGTTTGGGACCAAAAACCTCACGAGAGACATCATAGAATTTAGGATTGCATTTCTCATTCATTAGTCTTTGGTCCAAATTGCAAATACATACTTTGGGTAGGAAAAATTAGGAAAATAAGGGTTAAATCACGCAACTAGCCTTGGCTAGGTCGAAGGGGTGCCTTGGATTTTTATCCTTGCCTTCCCCTTCGTCAAATGTGACTCCCGAACTTTTTTTCTTTGTTTGCGTGGACTAGGAGTCGTTCAAAAGGGTTTTTTTTATTTTTTTTTCCTTTAAAAATTCACTTTTTGGGTGACTTGGTACACCCTAACTCTATACCAAGTGGCGACTCCATTTTTCATATAAAAAACCCTTTTTGAACTATTTTTCTTGGGTCAAACCGTCGCATTTTCAAAAGTCCCATTTAGACCCATTTTTGTTTTTATCAACAAAAATCATTTTTCCCAAATCAATAAAATTCAACAAAAACAATTATTTTATTTTTTCCAAAAAAAAGTGGGGCGCGACACACAACATATGAGAAAGAAGAAGATGTTGGATCCTTAATTCAACATTGGATTTATATATGAATAATTATGTTTTGCAAACTGTCAATTAAGGTTAAACCCAATTAAAGTGATTAAATATAGTTTGGATTTAATGTATCTAATAGGGTGTGGACCTTTAATGTGTAGAGACTTAAGGGCTCCTATTTCTATGATGGGTTGAAATAGGGTTCCAAAGAGTAACAAGAATGTTACCTATAAATAGAGTTATGGTCCCCAAGTCACACGTATCATTCTAGTTGTCGTATTTCCTAATACCACAAAATAACTCTTCCCTGATATCCCATCGTCAGGAAAGATACCAGAGAGAAACTAAAGGGTTGTCTCAAAAGATCGGTAAATACGTGTTGACTTGGAAGGCCACCCCAATATCTTTGGAGATTCATATATCAGTTTGTCGATATGAATCCAGGTACGCTTCCGCTATTTTACTGTTAATTTATTTCTTAATAATCGCCATATAAATTTTGGGTTTAATAGGTGATGGTTTTCACCAAAGGTTAAATTTAGATAACCACCCTAACAAGTGGTATCAGAGCCCATATGGTTGATTATTAGAAAATACTTTTGTTTTAGTAATTTATAGTTTTATTACTATTGGTTCTGTTTTCATGGCTATTGGTTGCGGACCTGATGCTATTAAATACATGACTGTTATGTGTTTAAATTTTCGATCGCCAGTTGATTCACTGTTTTCGTTATATATATGACATGATTTTGGTTGCTTCCGCCGCACTACATGAGTTCAGAATTATGGTAAATTATGTTTTTGTTTGTACGGCGCCACTCTGACTCATATGCAATATTAAAAAAAATTTTGAATTCGTGGGCTCCGCTTCCATGGTTGACGAGTCTTTATGTGGCTTTTATGTTCATGGGTGCTTACGTAAGTAATGTATGGCTTTCGGTCAAATCATTCCAACAATGCTTTTGCATACATGAAATTTAGAGGGTCCCACCATAGTCCAACTTTAGTTGTATGATTCAATTGTTTCTTCACGCTATTTTGGTTGGCCGACTCCCTACTTTTACATCTGGAGAATTCGGCTTAGCTTATTAATGACTAGTTGGCACGTGATTCGGGATCATAATTGATTGTCAATTAATTTATCTTTTTCTCAAACAGAAAGCCAAAATATTTTCTTTTTTGCCGTGACTTTTTCATTATGCCTTTGTAGCTCAATTGTTTACAATTGGACTCTTTGACTTGTTTTCTTGTTTGAGAAATAATATAAAGGAAATTAGGGTTTCTTTAATTTAAGTGAACCTTAATAAAGTTAAATATGACATTCAAGTCCTATAAAGTCTATATATTAGGCCCGCTAAATATAAAGTTTTATAAAATATTTATGGACTTCAAGAAATATTTTGGGGTTGAATGATAAATTTGGGTCGGATTATGGATACGAACTTTTGGTCCAATAAGTTTTAATTCAATTTGACCATGTTTGACCACGTTTTGACCAGAGTTGACCAAAATTGACTTTGATAAAAAATTTGTTTAATTTGTATTATTTTAAATTTGAATATTGGTATGATCATATATATTTTGGAATAAATTAATTGAAATAATATGCCACCAAAGTGACCTCTATTATGAAAATTAATTTATTTTAAAATATAACTAGTTGGGTACCTGTAATTTTATGAATATTGATCGGTCCAAAGGAAGGTCAATATTTAATAAAATTACATGTGCACTTGTGGTAATAAATACGTGATAATTATTTAGATTTTTTACATGTGATTTATAAATTAGCCCAAAGAAAATTTATTTTGACATGTTATTATTATCAGTATTTATTACTGCACCAAGATAACACTTAGAAGTTAATATTTTTGTCCAAAAATAAAATATTAATGGAACATCGGTATCTTGAGATGGGGCTACCATTATTTGAATTTATTATTATTTGATTTATGTAAGCGTAGTTTTAATTATTTGATATTTTTCATGTTCAGCTGCAAATGATCTTACAAATATTACTATTAACATCAATAATATTCCTATGTTGAATGGCACAAATTTCAAGTTCTGGAAAGAAAATCTCTTAATAGTACTTGGAATAATGGATCTCAACCTTGCGTTAAGGGATGATTCTCCCCCACCTTTTACAGATCAGAGTACCTCTGATGAAAAAAGAAATAATGAAATGTGAGAGAGATCAAATCGCTTGTGTTTGATGATCATTAAGAAGGCTGTTCCAAAAGCATTCAGAGGAACAATGTCAAAAACAAAAATAACCGTTAAAGAGTTCCTTCAAGATATTGAAAAAAGGTTTGTCAAGAACGAAAAGACTGAAATTAGTACGCTCTTGACACGCCTAGTTTCAATGAAATATAGTGGTAAAGAAAATATCAGAGAGTACATTATGGAAATGTCTCATCTTGTTTCAAAATTAAATGCACTTAAATTGAGACTCTCTGAAGAGTTACTAGTGCATTTGATTTTAATATCTCTTCCTACACAGTTTAACCAGTTTAAGGTGAGTTACAACTGTCAAAAGGAGATTTGGTCTCTAAATGAACTCATCTCGCACTGTGTAGAGGAAGAGGAATGGTTGAACCAAGATCAGACAGAAAGTGCCCATCTGATGTCAACCACTAATAATAAAAGTAAGGGACTTAAGAGAAAGAAGGAAAAAAGGAGCTGCAAGTACAGCGCCACAAAAGAAACAACAAAAGAAATCAGATGATCAGGGAAAGAATAGTTGTTTCTTCTATGGAATTGAAGGGCATAAAAAAAAACATTGCACCAACTATCACGCTTGACATGGTAAGAAAGGTATGCTTCTTAATTTGGTTTGTTCTGAAATTAATTTAACTTCAATACCTAGACACACATGGTGGTTAGATTCTGGTGCAACAACTCACATCAGTGTGTTTATGCAGAGTTGCCTGAATTGCCGAAAGGTTAATGATGATGAAAAATATATTTATGTGGGCGATGGCAAAACAGTTCAAGTTGAGACAATTGGAGTTTTTAGATTATTGTTAAAGACCGGATTTTATTTGGATCTCAATGAGACATTTGTTGTACCGTCTTTTAGACGGAATTTAATTTCTATTTCTGTTTTGGACAAATTTGGTTATTCTTGTTCATTTGAAAATGGAAAATTTGAATTATTTCATGATTCAAAATTGGTTGGTTCTTGTTCTTTAATGCACTACGATAATCTATATTTAATTAATACAATTGTCTCATTTAATGAATCTCTGCATTTGAGTACTAGAGAAATAAAGAGAAAATTAACCAATGAGAATTCAGCCGCATTATGGCACAAGAGATTGGCACATATCTCCAAACAGAGAATAGAAAGACTTGTGTCAAATGAAATTCTCTACCCCTTGAATTTCACTGATTTTGATGATTGTATTAACTGTATAAAGGGGAAACAAATCAATAAAAGGATATTTGAAACCAATAGGTACTCAGACGTCTTAGAACTTTTACATACGGATATTTGTGGGTCATTTTCTACATCTGCTTGGAATGGTCAACAATATTTTATAACGTTCATAGACGATTTTTCAAGATATGGGTACATATATCTCATTTCTGAAAAGTCACAGTCACTAGACGTGTTCAAAAATTTTAAGGCTGAAGTTGAGAATCAACTCAACAAAATAATTAAAAGCGTCAGATCTGACCGTGATGGTGAGTACCAAGGTAGATATGATGATTCAAGTGAACAACGTCCAGGACCATTTGCTAAATATCTAGAGGAATGCGGTATCGTCCCACAGTACACTATGTCGGGTTCACCCACTATGAATGGTGTAATTGAAAGACGAAATAGAACACTTAAAAAATATGGTAAGAAGTATGATATGTCATTCTACCTTACCAGAGTCACTTTGGGGTGAAGCACTTAAGACTGCAGTATATATTCTCAACAGAGTTCCAACTAAATCAACTATTAAAATCCCTTATGAACTTTGGACAGGAAAAAAGTCCAGTTTAAAGCATTTACATATTTAGGGATGTCCACCTGAGGCAAGACCTTATAGGCCAAATGAAAAGAAACTGGACTCAAGAACGATTAGTTGTTATTTTATTAGATATTCTGAAAGATCTAGAGGTTACAAATTTTATGATCCCACAACTAAATCAATTTTTGAGGCAGGAAATGCCCAGTTCTTTGAAGATGTCGAGTTTGGGGGAGAAAATACAGTAAGGGACATTGTCTTTAAAGAACAATATATTAATATTCTCACAGGTGTCATTACTCTTGCTCAGAACTCTATTCCTGAACTTGATCATGATATGACAAATCAAGACAATGTCGAAGAACAAACTGTTATAGAAGAACAAATTCTTCCTTTCCAAGAACCAGCGCCATTAAGAAGATCCACTAGAGTAAGGAGAAGTACAATGCCAAATGATTACATTATTTTTCTCCAAGAACATGAGAATGATTCTGAATTGATGGAAGATGATCCAATCAACTTCCGTCAAGTCATGGAAAGTTCAAATTCTCAAAAGTGGATCGATGCCATGAATGAGGAGATTAAATCCATGAAGGACAATGATGTTTGGGATCTTGTGTTATTGCCAGAAGGAGCGAAACTCATTGGTTGTAAATGGATATTTAAAATCAAAAGAAATTCGAAAGGCAATGTGGAAAGATACAAAACTCGTCTTGTCGCCAAGGGATTTACACAAAAAGAAGGTATCGATTATAAAGAAACCTTCTCCCCAATTTCTTCAAAGGACTCCTTCAGAATTATTATGGCATTGGTGGCGCATTTCGATCTTGAGTTACATCAAATGGATGTAAAGACAGCGTTTCTCAATGGTAACATTGATGAGACAATTTATATGGTGCAACCAGAAAACTTTGTATCAGGAGATCCAAAGAATATGGTTTGCAAATTTAAAAAATCCATCTATGGGCTCAAACAAGCGTCTCGACAATGATATTTCAAATTTCATCAAGTGATCATCTTATTTGGTTTCGAGATGAACTTAGTAGATGATTGTATATACCATAAGTTCTGTGGGAGCAAATATATTTTTCTGGTATTGTATGTTGATGATATTTTGTTTGCTAGCAATGATATTAGTCTATTGCATGGAACCAAAAAAATTTCGAACTAAGAATTTTGAGATAAAAGATCTTGGTGATACATCTTTTGTGTTAGGCATTCAAATACACCGGAATCGATCTCGGGGTATTTTAGAACTATCACAAAAAAATTTTATCGAAAAGGTTCTTAAAAGGTATGACATGCAAAATTATAAATCAGGTGACACCCCTGTGACTAAAGGCGACAAATTTAGTCTTGAACAGTGTCCTAAGAATGCTTTTGAGGAAAAAGATATGCAAAAGATTCCTTATGCGTCAACAGTAGGGAGTCTAATGTATGCTCAAATATGTACACGTCCGGATATTGCGTACATTATTGGAATGTTGGGTAGATATTTAAGTAATTCAGGATTAGATCATTGGAAAGCAACCAAACGGGTCTTACATTATTTACAGAAAATAAAAGATTACATGCTCACGTATCGGAAGTCAGATGAGTTAGAAGTCATTGGGTATACTGATTCCGATTATATTGGATGCCAAGATACTATGAAATCAACGTCAGGCTATATCTATTTGTTGACAACAGGTGTCATATCTTGGAAGAGTACTAAACAGTCCCTTATAACATCTTCCACTATGGCTGCAGAGTTTCTAACTTGTTATGAGGCATCCAACCAAAAAATTTGGCTCCGAAATTTCATCACAGGATTACGTGTAGTGGATAGTATTGAAAGGCCACACAAATTATTTTGTAACAATAAGTCAGCAATTCTCTATTCCAATAATAACAGGAGTTTGACGAAATCTAAACATATAGATATCAAGTTCCTGACTGTTAAAAAAGAGTACAGAGTGGACAGTTATCGATAGAGCATATCGGGACAAACTCCATGGTTGCGGATCCGCTTACTAAGGGATTGCCACCCAAAATGTTTCATGAGTATACTTTTCGTATGGGTGTCATGTTATTAAATGATATACAGTTTTAGTGAGAGTTTGTTAGTTTAAATGCTCTTATGATACCTTTCTGTTATTAATGATTTAAGGATATTTTATGTATAAATAAAGTTTGGATTTATTTACACTTTGATTTTGGTATGATTTGATATCATAAAATTTAAGATAGACCAGTTGGAAATAGGCATGTTTTGATCACATTACATGAATTTTCATGCTACACATCCACATCATGATTCATGTCATTCAATTATATTAATATATGCGACCATTGATTGGTCGAATTACGAAATTGTAACAAAAGCCGCTTTGATCCTATGTTGGTATGATTGATGGATCGAATTGGTTACAAGTACATTATGATAATGACAGTAAAGTTGAGCTCATACGGTTAATTGCGAATCATAATTATAAGGTTACACATATAGTCCAAGTGGGAGATTGTTAGATCTTTAATCCAACATTGGATTTATATATGAATAATTACTTGCACACCACAAAAAAAAAGTGTTGAAAACCAATCAACGTATCAAAACCATACATCTCAGTAACATCAATTTCTCTAAGTTATTCAGTAAGTCCTTTTGGTTATCAACTTGTTTTAGCCAATCTTACCAATCTTTTGTATGGGTTTACATCCTAAATTCATAATTTTCATCAACCAGATGACTCGAACACAATTATATGGACAGACGATAAGAAAAAAAAATCAGAAATCAGCAGCATTATATCAATTTTATCATGAGTCAAAGTTTTCTTGCAACACAGTAAGAGACGTAAAACCTTGCTTGGTGTGGCTGGAGAAAGACTGAAAATTAGACCTTTGTTTCTTCTCTTCATGAATAAATGTTTTTTATATGTTTACTGTTTGTTTACTTTCACTTTTTTTCCTTACACTGTTATAATCATGTCAACTATTCATAACAATATTTATTAGAATGTCAAAATTAATTAATCATAGGTCCAACATAAAACTATTTGATAGGGCAATAATTGAATGTTTATTCGTTGGTATTTGGTCTTAATTTTGATCATTTATTGTGCAAGACACTGAATTTCTGCCCAAATTTGGTATTTGTGTTGTTTACAGGCGAGTGTTGTTTCCAGAAGCCTAGGCATTATCTGGCGTGCCCACGCCAGAAAAGGTAGAGTTGCGTGAAAAAGACGGACCGCGGGTCCTGTCCCTGGAATCACCACCTTTCTTTGGAAACAAATTCTGAACGTGCGTGGAATTGATTCAAGTCAAAGATGACTTTTGGCAACAATCCAAGGAGGGAATTAAGGAAACAATTCGTTTGAGAAACAACCTCTTATTTCGGCTAGCAAAAAGGACGGCGGAACACTATAAATAGGAGGACTGTAATAGATTAGGGATCTTATCATCTGTCTTGGACTTTTCTCTTTGTTTTCTTTTTCTTCTGAACGCAAGTTGTAAGTTGGCGACCGAATCTTTTTACTCCTTATTCAATTAACAAAACTCCATGGAAACTGTGAATCGCATGAACAGCATGAGATCAGGCTAAGTTCTTTTATCTAGTTGAGGAGTAATCAAGGGCCGGAACACAAACAATTGTGAGATCGTTTTTAGTATTCTAAGTTCTACGTTTGTGAGTATTTAATTATTCTTTGTTTGAATTGCTTGTTATTGTTTAGATATATTGAATTAATGTGGCCAGTTGTTCAGTTGTCTAAATAATATACCGCCAATTAGGACAGGGGTGCGTATCACTTGAGTGTCTTAAATTAGTGGCGAACGATACCAATTTCATTGCCTTGCAAGCAGTCTAATCTGGGTCGTAAGGATAATTAATCTAGTTTAAATGAACCCGCATGTGTGTTTGTTAACTAGAATTGGGTCTCTCTAATTCCTAAAGCTGTAATTAGATTAAATCCTTCGAGCGTCTCTGGGGTTGTCTATTTTACAAGAGGGTAGTTTACAAGAGGGTTGTCTATTTTACAAGAGGGTAGTTTACAAGAGCGTCTCTGGAGTAGTTTACAAGAGCGTCTCTGGGGTTGTCTCTGGGGTTGTCTATTAAATCCTTAGATCAATTGTGTGAACCGGTGCCGAAATTGTCTCCTTGACTAGGTTGTGTCAATTAATTGTTTATTTCATTCTTGAGTTATAGCATTTATTGCGATTGTTATTTAGTAATCTTGCATCTTTAATTTGTTTCATTTATTTATCTCTCTTCCAAAAACCCCCCCAATTATCTGTGTGTGATAAATCTACCAGTTCCCTGTAGAGACGACCCTACTCACCTCCACTAGCCGCATTGATCATGCTCCTATCCATGGGTAGGAGCCCCTCGTAGAAATATTGGATCAACAGTTGGTCAAGAATTTGATGGTGTGGGCAACTGGCACATAATTGTTTAAATCGCTCCCAATATTCGTAAAGAGTCTCTACATTTGCTTGACTCACTCCACATATCTCCTTCCTGATATTGGCGGCCCTGGAGGCTGGGAAGAACTTCTCCAAAAATTGTCATTTTTAATGCTTCCCATGTAGTGATGGACCCCGATGGCAAGTAGAACAACCAGTCCTTCGCCTTATCTGCTAAGGAAAACGGGAAGGCACGCAACTTGATTTGTTCCTCGGTGACCCCCTGAGGTCTCATGGTCGAACACACCACATGAAATTCCTTCAAGTGCTTGTGTGGGTCCTCACCTGCAATACCATGAAAGGTAGATGACAAGTGAATTAAACCAGATTTTAGCTCAAAAGACTCCTCTGTGTCAGTGTATGTGATGCACAGAGGCTGTTGGTTAACATTAGGGATCGCAAGCTCCCTCAAAGTTCTTTGGGCTGCCATTGTTTCGTTGGATCCAAGCAAATTTGTTTCCAGTTGGACTGGTGAATCACCAAAGTGAAAGTTTTGCTCAAGTTCAGATGGTTGTGCCGTTGAGGTTGTTGCTTTTGCAACTTTGTCTCCTTTGTCAACCTCCTGGCGGTTTTCTCGATCTCTGGGTCAAACTCAAGTCTTCCTGTACGGGAAGATCTTCCTGTACGGGAAGATCGAGGCATAAAACAAGGCTACACTAGCCTGTGCAATAAATCACTTCAAGCACCAGGTCCCCGGCAGCGGCGCCATCCTCAACGCAGTCACCGCTCGCACCGCCGCCGCCGCTCACCTGCCCCCTCGCGCACGCCGCCGTCCCCACCCAACCGCCCACGCCGCCTCGACGTACTCCACTAACCGAGGGCCACCATCGCGACCGACTTGCCTTCGAGTGCACGGTCGTCGCTCACCGTGCCCATTCACCCCGGTGTTCCTCAGTGGTACCCCACTTCCTCTCTCTTGTTGCCGCTTTGTGACTCAGATCTGGGATTTTTTTTGCTGGCTAAATTTTCCCATTTTGTGGGTTGACATAACGGTTGGTTTATTGGGTAACATTTGCCTGCTGACACGATTTGGGGGACCTCGTATCTATTTTTTTTCCATTGGTTATATCTGTCTTGGTGTCACTTGTGGGTCTGGTGGATCTAATATTTGATACTTGTGGGTTGGTGACTCGTCCATTGGTTGGGATAGTTGCCTGTTGACTACTATTTTGGGATTTCTTGGCTGTCTTTCCTTACTTTTATTTGTCACATGCACGCTAGTGGGCGCTCTGGTGTCTATCCGTGCTTTATTTGTTAACTGTTGACTGTGGGTAGTGTGTTTGTGGTTCCCTGTCTCCATTTGGTATTTCTTTGTCAATCTGTGCCTTTGGAATTGTCAAATTTACCCTTCATGGCTCCAAAGAAAGCTGCTACATCTGGGGCATCGAGCTCCAATTCTCGTAAGAGGCGAGCCCGGTCCAACCCCCTACTAGGTCCCGTTTGGGACTGTCCAGGAGTACTTCGTCTCCTGGAGTGTGGGGGGAACCTCTGAAGGACCTCACTCCGGAGCAGCAGCAGCGCGTGAACTCATTGGTGATCCGTCCATTCGCCCCATGCAAGTGCTTCCACCCCTCAACTCTCGATCATTGAATATTGCTGGAGGTGGAAGCAGTTGTTTACTGCCATCGGATGGGGTAAGTTTCTGGTTATTGACTGCCCGGCGTATGAGGAGCTCTGCTATGAGTTCTACGCCACCTTTGAATTTGAGAGGTCCGCTGATCTCGCCTTGGATTCACCGGCGGTTATCAAGTATCGGCTGAGGGGCGCCCCACAGGCCTATTCTATCAATGAATTCAATTTGATGTTGGGCTTTGTGAGTGAGGACACCATCGCCTCCAGCGCTTATATCAACAGCGCTTGTGACTATACCCACCCTTTCGCCAATAATTACATTGAGATTTGGCGGGAGTGGTCTACTAACAGGCAACTCTACGACCCGAGTCAGTCAAAGGTCTCGTATCTTAAGGATCCGGTGCTGAGGTCATTCACCGGTTTTTGGCCTATAACTTCTCCGGTCGAAGGATTCTTCCAGCACTCTTGCCAAGGCGGAGTTCTATTTCCTCTGGTGCATGCGTAATAAGGTTCAGGTAAATTTTGGTTGTTGGATGGCCTCTCAGTTACAGTCTGTCCTTCGTAAGCGCCATAAGCCCTTGATTATGGGCTCCCTCATCACTTATTTGCCCATCCGCTTAAGAGTCCTCGATCTCGATAAGGAGCATAAGCTTACCTTGGCTCGCGAGCTTGAGCCTTTGGACCTGCACAGCCTTGAGCGGATGGGGTCATTCGCAAAGTGGGGGACGTTTATCAGTTCACATCTCCTGGGGAGGGTATTCCCCAGCCACGAGTTCCTTCCACGGCACCAGAGGAAGCCCAGGCGGGTCCTTCCTCCTCCGCTGCTCCGTCGTCTTGGGACACCAGTTCCGTCACCTACAGGACTCAGTTACTGATTTGGGTGCCCGGGTAGAGCACCTGGATGGCCGTCTCGCAGCCCTACAGGTTTTTGCCCGTATCCAGACGGAGAATCAGGCCGCCTTCTACGCCCACATTGGCTTTCAGCCTCCTCACTCTCCTCCTCCATAGTGCTCTCGTGCTTTCGTGGCCCTCAGGGAAGCCCCTGTCCCTTTCTTTTTAGCTTTTATTTTTCTTTGCTCCATTGAGGACAATGTAGATTTCTGGTGGGGGAGAGTTCTAGCTCTTTAGGTTTGATAGGTTTGATAGATAGTTTTAGCTCTTTCGGTTTGTTAATACAAAAAACAGAAAAACAAAAAAAAATTGGAAAACTAGGAAAAGGGAAAAATATATATATATATAGGTGATGAGTTTGGTTGGATTCAGTTGATAATGTCTAGAACTTGACGCTATGATGATGATTGCGATTACTTTACAAGCATGAGCAGTGTTATTATGTGGTTAACTGTCCTATCTTCTTGATGATGGAATTAAATGAGGAAATTTGCAAGATTTGATTGCTAATACCCAGATGTGAGCTATTGAGCTATTGAGTATTGTATTGATAACTGCTCCATTTCCTTTCTTTGAGTGCTATCACACATGACTTGATTGTTCTAGAACTTGCTTTGTTGTGCATGTCAAGATCACACCCCTGAGTTTGGTGCATTAAAATGATAAGGGCACTTAGGTTCACCATTTTCAGCTTTCTAAACACCAACCCTAGTCAAATCTCCCCTAATTGACCATGGTTGAGCCTGGACCTTCTCTTTGTTTTGAAACTCATTTTGTTACCTCTAAACCTCTTGTGTTCAAATCCTCTTTGTTTTCACCCCGTGTCAAAGGAACGCTTGATTTCAGTGCATGATGATTTTCAAATTGGGTTGAAAGGAGGCAATTGAAGTTAGCAGTGTGTTTATATGTAGCTGTGCGTATTTGAAAAAAAAAAAAAGGGGAGAAGACTGTGGGTTCCAAGGCATGCCCCCACCTTCCAACCATTGTAACCGAAAAAAAAAAAGAGAAAAGAAAAGTGCTTTTGTCTATGTGTGTTTTGTTGAGAAAAATGGGTGAAGTTCTTAGTTGTGCTTGCACTTGCTAAGTTTTTGGGAAAGTCACAGTTAGGCTTTGGAGAGATCAATGGGATGAAGGATGAAATGGGAATTCATGCGGTGGTCAATGGTGTTTTCTTTGACACAATGAGCCTAAATTACCTGTTTGATCTAACCTGTACCTGAGCCCCATTACAACCCGCATAAAGACCCTTTGATTTTTGCATTAAATTTGGTTTAAGTGGTGGAGATGTGATATATTAGCAAGCATATGGTAACATCATTTTATTGTGTGGTAAGAGTGACCCTTTGTGTTTCATATCGGTATGGTGAGTAATCGTACTCCATCCAATAAGAGAGGGTTGAGTCTTGCAATTTCTGAATTTGATCACATTGTTAGGAGGATAGGATACTTGTGCTCGCATGGTGGACTGCTACATATGCGTAACTGTGATTGTATCTCTGAGCTTTGAAATGCTTGAGGACAAGCATTGTCTTGGTGTGGGGGGATTTGATAGGGCAATAATTGAATGTTTATTCGTTGGTATTTGGTCTTAATTTTGGTCATTTATTGTGCAAGACACTGGATTTCTGCCCAGATTTGGTATTTGTGTTGTTTGCAGGCGAGTGGTGTTAAAAAGTGAAAAGAAGAGGCAAATTCCAGAAAGACTAGCATTCTCTGGCGTGCCCACGCCAGAAAAGGTAGAGCTGCGTGAAAAAGACGGACCGCGGGTCCTGTTCCTGGAATTACCACCTTTCTTTGGAAACAAATTCTGAACGTGCGTGGAATTGATTCAAGTCAAAGATGACTTTTGGCAACAATCCAAGGAGGGAATTAAGGAAACAATTCGTTCGAGAAACAACCTCTTATTTCGGCTAGCAAAAAGGACGGCGGAACACTATAAATAGGAGGACTGTAATAGATTAGGGATCTTATCATCTGTCTTGGACTTTTCTCTTTGTTTTCTTTTTCTTCTGAACGCAAGTTGTAAGTTGGCGGCCGAATCTTTTTACTCCTTCAATTAACGAAACTCCATGGAAACTGTGAATCGCATGAACAGCATGAGATCAGGCTAAGTTCTTTTATCTAGTTGAGGAGTAATCAAGGGCCGGAATACAAACAATTGTGAGATCGTTTTTAGTATTCTAAGTTCTACGTTTGTGAGTATTTAATTATTCTTTGTTTGAATTGCTTGTTATTGTTTAGATATATTGAATTAATGTGGTCAGTTGTTCAGTTGTCTAAATAATATACCACCAATTAGGACAGGGGTGCGTATCACTTGAGTGTCTTAAATTAGTGGCGAACGATACCAATTTCATTGCCTCGCAAGCAGTCTAATTTGGGTCGTAGGGATAATTAATCTAGTTTAAATGAACCCGCATGTGTGTTTGTTAACTAGAATTGGGTCTCTCTAATTCCTAAAGCTGTAATTAGATTAAATCCTTCGAGCGTCTCTGGGGTTGTCTATTTTACAAGAGGGTAGTTTACGAGCGTCTCTGAACTACTGTAAAATTAAGGAGAGATTGGGAGTTTGGCGGTTGCTAAATTGCTAGAGCCGATTTATTTGCGAACGTATGAATTAATTTAATATCTATGATCAATTGTGTGAACCGGTGCCGAGATTGTCTCCTTGACTAGGTTGTGTCAATTAATTGTTTATTTCATTCTTGAGTTATAGCATTTATTGTGATTGTTATTTAGTAATCTTGCATTTTTAATTTGTTTCATTTATTTATCTCTCTTCCAACCCCCCCCAATTATCTGTGTGTGATAAATCTACCAGTTCCCTGTGGAGACGACACTACTCACTACTATACTCATTCAGTTTTGGGAGTAGGTCTTATATAAATTTTATTTTTGATAGTTTGACAACCACCACTATTATAATAAGGGTGAGCATTAAGGTGAACTATTTTCTTGACTTGAATGTAAACAAATAAGGGCACCTTTGTGCAAGTGCTTAAAGATCATTAACTATATTCATTTTTTTTATAAAAAATGTATTGAGGTAGAATTTTATAAAATTTATACCCCCAATACTAGCTTATCCAATCGAACCTTAAAGCAGTCATGGCTCTAGTTTGGTTCTATATTTACTCGGGAAGTTAGATGAACCGATCAAACCCAATAAAAATTGGTCAAACTAGGAAAAACTGATAAAAAATGGCCTCTGAACTAGTTTCGCACTAAATATTTCTTTTATTTTTTTTAGATATTACTTTTGTCCAAGTAACTTAATACTAAATAATTTTAAGAAAGTTTAACATCATTGAATCAGTGTTGAAATGTGAACCGAAAGCTCATTCAGTTTACTTGTTCGCCCGGGTTTCAAAATATTGCAGCATATTGTTATTTGGGTTCGTATTTGACAAGGAAAAAAACATGAAAAATGATAGAATAGGTCTTAGCATTTGATAGTGAAGGGACAGGGAAAGGCGGTACTACAAGCGGGGAGAAAGCAATTTGTAGTCAAGAGAGAGGTGGGGATGCAAGATACGGAAATGAGGGGATAGATGGGTAGAGAAAGGGAGATGGGGCTGTGAGACAAGAGGAGGATGGCGATTAGATGGGAAAGGAGGGGCGGAATGTGATTGCAGGTAAGTAGTTAAAAAATATTTTGATTAGACAATTCCAATTACATATAACAATTAGACCCACATTTTCTAAGCTATTTCCTAATTTGACGAAGTGGTTAAGATGCCATTGCTTACACTCAATAAGTTAGGATTTTTTTCTTCGCGTTATTTAAAGTAACATATTTCAGTAGAAGTTGACACTAAATTGATACCCTTTTGAAGCTTTTAGGTTTTTCTTATTATGTGACTTTTTTATAAAATAATTTTGATTTAAGATAGAAAACCCGTGCAAAGCACGGGTTATATTGCTAGTTTGAAAAAACTTAAGAAACTATATTTCTCTTTCATGCCAAAATTTAGCATGCAACAAGTTCAACAACTTTAGTTTCATCAAAAATTCACCCCTGCTCAAGATTAAACCATTTACAATATTATCCTCACTCTTTTCAAACAATTTTTGTGCTCTAGTAAAAGTGACATAATTGGCCCTCTTTTTAAAAAAAATATCAGCCACACTAACAATTGCATTAATTAAAGAATATTAAGTCTTTAATGAATCCTTTTCAAGTTCAAATCTATGGAATCCCAATCAATTGATTCAGTTTCTCCATCACCATTTAAAAACTCCAAGAGGACTAATACAATTCGAGTTTATTACTGAAGTAACCTTTTTTGGAAAAAAAATATTTCCAGTGTGATGCTCTTTTATAAACCATTACCATTTTAATCCTTTTTATACCATGTAAACTCTTATTTTAACTGTGGGAAGACCTCACTTAAATGAAACTTCTTATTGTGGTAATCTTACCAAATTCATACTTAAAATTTAGACACAAAATAACCAAATCCAAAGTAGAAAAGAAAAAGAAGGAAACAAACATAAGATTCCCCATTTGGCTAACGATAAAATATTATAATTAAGAAGTATTTTATATCTTAAATTATTCAATAATCGAAGGTCCTTTATATCGAAACCTGTGACTGCCCCACCTTTCCCTGGGCGAACCCTAAGGTATCAGCGGAACGCCTGCTCAACTTTCGTCAGGATTCACGCACTCGTTCAAGTTTAATATAGAGTCACAAAACAACCATCGACCTAAATAAAAGTACTTCGAATATACAAGTCATAACTTCTAGGTTAACAATTACGATTACAATCCACCAACCAACAATAACAAAATTACACTTAAAGAACCATCAAAAGTTCATACAAAAGGTATACTAGCATCCACCAAGTCGCTAGTCTAGAACCACCAATCCATCTCCAAAGCTTAAGGAAAACAAACTTAATGGGATGAGCGAACGCTCAGTGAGGCCAAAAAAATAAACAGGCAAGCAAGTAACACCAATTAATCAAATAACATGCTTAAAAGCAACTTTAAACATGACATTTTATTTAAGTGCACAAGTAGGAATTTAACACACAAGAAGGATACAGGAGCTCTCAGGAGCTATTTCCACGTCTCGATCAATTGAGCCTTCGGGAGTTAGCCCTCTATCAACCCAAGTAGTAACCTGACCATAGTGCTCCACTTACTTCTTCCACCCAACATAACACCCTCTCGGATCCGGACTAAATATGTAAGAGTGGCGATACTATTCGAGTATGCCAAACGAGATCTCAAAGATCAAGCTATTATTTCCAAGGTTCACCAAGCTTCTCGACCAAACCCTTGCCGACTCGAGTTACAAGGTTAGCCGATGGGTTGGGGCGTCCCCACACGTGTATTTGGTCGACGAGACAACGCTCCAATTGACTTTGAGTCGATCATAGCACTTTGTCGGGGTGAGTGGTACCTCCTACCCGAATAGGGCGTGATACTTCTAGCTGCCCAGTGCTCACGAGTTAAAACATGTTCATGTATAAGTGTAAGTCATATATATTCATGTAACAAGTATCATGTAATCGGAAAGAGAGAGGACGAGGGCTATAAAGTACACCCTCGCCTCGGTAAGTTTCACGTATCATATCTAACACTTGTACACATATCATTTCAAACACATAAACATTTAATATGCACTTGACGCTCACCACAAGTCAAGGGCAAAACAAGAGTGAAACAAGTGTAGTCAGACGAGCTCTTCAGCGTTCTCGTGACCACCTGAGACATGTACAATCACCATTACCTAGGTGCTCGACCAAGGTTAATAAGAAAGACATTTTCTCGCTACCCACTTTCAAGGTCACAAGTTCGAATCAACTTAAAAAGTTTTCCTAGCTAAAACATTCGAATAATGCTCAAAAGGAGCTCGAAGGTCGTTTTTGATTCAAGTCATGATAAGTAAATCTCAATCCAAGAGAAAGTACCGTTTTCACCTTCGGCACGAAAATCATGGAAAAGGGTAAATGGTTTTCATCTCCCAAAACTTCAAATCTCATGATCCAAAAGTTAAAATATAAAAATGTTCACATTTTCAAACTAATGGAGTCCAAACTCGTCCAAAACTCCACTCATATTCATAGTAAATGTCAAGGCTAAGGTTCCAAGGTTCAAGTATAAAACTAGTGAAATTTCTCCAAGATTTACTCTAGTCAAAAAGCTCCCTTTTAAAAGTTCAAACTCATGAAAATCGAGAGCATAAAACTAGGGTTGAAGTTCATTAGGTAAAATACACTAAACCCCCTTGTGATTTGGGTTATTATCATAAAGCCTCCTCATTATTTGAAAACCCCCAAAGAACCCCTCGTGGTTTGGATTAATTTGGGCAATGAACGGAAATCGTCCAATTTAACGGAAAATATGAAATTCCTATATTAACCTTGTTTCAACCTATACTAAAAGTTAGTTCAAGATTTACATAAGATTTTAGAAACTTTCTCACTTCATTTGAGAATAAAAAACATCAAGTGGCTCATTTGAAAATTTCAAAAATTTGGAGCAGCTGCTGCAGAAGAACATCCGAGGAAAAGAAATTGTTGATCCATTCAAGCGATTACCAGATGCAATAGTTTCCGTCATTCTTGACAAAGTTTTTGAAGCCAAATACCTCTGCAGGTGTTCCTTTAGTCTCCAAAAGATTCTCTTCTCTTGTTTACAAATCCGAATCTGTTTCTTTCAAAATCCCTGTTCAGATCTCACTCATCCAACGTGATCCCACACTCCGACTGGCTGCTTTTCCCGGCAAACTGGTCCATGCTGTCACCTATCCTATGGTGTTTCTTCAGCCGGCAGCCTATGACTCCGTCATGTGGACATTTTCGCCACCCTATTGTGCCTTCGATCACTACCTGGTGCTGGATTATCTGCCACAATTTCTTCGTAAGTTTACTTGGTTGAAATCCCTTGTCATAGATTTCGATTATTCCGCTTCCGGGGGCAACAACAATAACCTCAATTTCACCAAGCAGCCAGCCCTAAAGTGGACGTTTGACACAAATTAACAACTAACCCACGGTACTATTGGTACCCTTATATTGATGATGATGATGATGATGATGATTTTCGCATTTCTGGGTGGTCTCGTCCTCGGGTTTCTCTGGGTCCGGTTGAGCTTACGGGTCTGGGTCACGTCAGCCACCGGGCAGGTATCGGGCCGACCAGTTTAATTGTACTTGGTGGTAGATGATGATGATTCTGAAGGAGTTCGGGGAAAATTTTTTTCCCCCTTCTAGTAGAAATTTGTAATTACAAATTGGTGGTGCAAGTTATAACAACTGGGAAAAGCAGATGGTTTTAGGCTTCGAGGAGTTTGAAGGTTGAGGTGTTGGGTTGCTTCGGTTGGTGAAGGGTTGAAGCAAATACTTGATTCCGTTGGTGGAATCTTTTGCCGGGTGTCACCGGATTAACAAAGGTTGGTGTTGATTTTGCTTCAGTTTTTCTACTCCAGATGGTTCAGTTCAGGAGAAAGAAGAAAAGGAAGAACAAGGAAAAAGAAAAGAAAAGAAAAGAAAATGTAAAATTACCACATTACCCTTGATGTATTGTTATCACACTCGCTTGTCAAGCGTGTGTAATTCACTTCCCGTCAAATTGGACGATTTCCATCCATTACCCAAATTAGTCCAAACCATGAGGGGGTTCTTTGGGGGTTTTCAAATAATGAGGAGGCTTTATGATAATAACCCAAACCACAAGGGGGTTTAGTGTATTTTACCCATAATTCATTTTTTAAATATGAAAAGAAGTGCCATCAACCAAGGAAGTTGAACAACCAATAAAACGTATTAAGAGAAGTTTCACCTTTTGAAACCAAGATTCAAAATGAAAGTTTAAAATTCAAAGAGACTTTGTACCTAATCATGAAATTAAACTTAAAATAGTCCAACAATTGCGAAGGAATGTGGAAAGTTCTTAAAAAGAGTATTTGTTTGAAATCAGAAATTTCCAGCTCAGAGCGGCACTACTTGGAAAAATCGTATCTCGAGTTCCGTAAGTCCAAAAATTGAAAACTTTATACCGTTGGAAACTAGACTTAAATCACTAAAACTTTCTAGAACACACTTTTCTCAGACTCTAATTTGAAGTCATTCAAATTTTAGTTCAAATTCACTATTCTAGACATGACAGAGCAAAACAGGCTTGTAAATTCAGTGAAGTTTGGAAATTCAACAAAATTCGTAGAAATGGAATCAGCCCTTGAAATTTATACCACAATTAAAAATCCAAATCTAGTTTCAAATGCAACAAATGAAACTCAATTCGGACTTTTCTACACCAAGATACAACAGTTCTAAGAAAACTAATTTTTAGAACCTGTTTTACGAAATTCCAGTTCTGACATACTTGATAGAGTTTAAGAATCCGATCATAACTAGAGCTATGCAACTCGAAATTTAGTGTGGTTTATGGCATTGAAAAGTAGATTCAAAATTCTAAAAACTATTAGAAGGAACTGTCTTAAAATTCATTTTAAAAAATAGGCAAAATTGAGCTACTAATTGCAGCTAAGACTGTTTCTCGGATGAATGCAGTGAAGAATTTCAGTTATTTTTGCTGGTTCACTACGGCTCATAGGAAATGAATTAGGAGGTGCATTTTATACCAACGAAAAAATATCGGAGTCTAGTTTTGGATGCCATAAATGGCACTCGATTTCAGCTCTCAGAAAAAAAGTTATGACAAAAAAGTGAACACTGGTTGGGGTCACCTGATCAAAAAAATTCCAGATTTCAACCTCACTTTAACCCTACTTTGACACAACCAATTGGAAAGTTTTTTGGATGATATTCAACACACATAACCACCATCGTATATCAAGCATTATTGTACCAAAATAACATCAAAAATTTGAAATTAAGAGTGGAACAACCAGCAAATTTCGGCCAGCAAGCATTTCTCATCCTCTAGCTTTCTTTTTCAACTTTCCAATTAGAACTACACCATATCTCATCAAAGCAAGTAACAAACAAGCAATTAAACATACAAAATTCTCAAGGCCTCTACTTATAAAGCCACCTCAAGTTCACTATCTAATGTCAAGGTTCTTGTGAACCCATCAACAACCCAACAAATAAACTAACTAAACTAACTTACTACTAAGATTTGAGAGGAAAAGTTGAGGGTTTCTTGGATGATTACCTTGTTGCCAAAATGAAGACTAAACACTAGGATTTGAGCTCTTAAATCACCAAGTTTCTTCTTTGATCAAGTCACCTTCCAAACTTGTATGAAGACCCAAGACAAGAAGCAAATTTGGAGAGCTTTTGTGGAGCAAAAATGGAAGACAAAAGCTGAAATTTTTTATGGGAAGGGGAAAGTCGGCCAAGCAAGAGGAAGAAGGAATGGGTTTTGGTTGGTAGGTGGTGAGTTGATTGAATGACAAGAGAAATGACATAAAAGTGGTCTTAGTACTCAAAAGTCAACAACCGATTAGTGAGTACTCTTAATTGAACTTAATTTAACTCACTCACATCTAATCTCTCGATTAACTTTCCTTAGTCTAATATTAATCATCCTTAGTTCTCTAAGATTAATGCACTTTCGGATTGAATTTATCTCAAAAAATGTGCATTCACTATTTCTTGCTAAACGAGTCGCAGAAAAATTAAATTCACTAACGAAACATTTTAAAAATATCAATGAGACATTGTTCCATGTAAATAGATTTAAAATGAATGAAATAAATTATTCGGAATAAACGGGTGAATAAATAATTAAAGAAACCAGTAAAATAAAATAAAAGTAAGAAAAATTAAAATTCGGATCCTCACAAAGCCAATAAGATTCGATATTGGGCTTTTAGAATAATACTGCTCCCTCCGTCCCAATTATTTGGTCAAGTTTAATTGGAGAATCCAACTTTTTAAAAATAGTGATTTGATAGTGATATTTGTACTTGTCTTTTCAATTTTACTCCTACAAATTCAAATTTTAAATTTGAATGGTAACATGCATATAATTAGAAAAAAGGACTATATTGGTAAGAGAAACTAAAATGTGTTTTGACGTTTCCAATATAACAAATGTTTTGGAACATTTCAAAATGAAAAGTATAACATTTTCAATGGGACAGAGGGAATATCATGTTTGACGGGCACGGGGTATGCATATAACAATTAAACTTATTTCACAGTCAAGTTTTACATTTATAAATTTCTAAATACCCCACATACGATTTTCTATAAGTATACCGATCCAGATTGAGTATAGGTTATTAAGGATTAATCCCATAAGGAAGATTGTCAATTACCAATATTTTTCGAACTTCATTATTATTTAGAATATCATAACTGCAAGAAATTAAATCTACACTATAAACATGAGATAAGGTAATACAAAAAACAATAGAAAACTCCTAGATGTATGGAATTCCTAACTACTCTTGCAAATGAAATTACCGATTAATCGAATGTTATTATCTTGGCTTGTTATGACGTAATTTGCTAATGTATGTGAAACCTACTCTTGTAGTGAATCAACTATACTTATAACTAAACCATTCCTACTCTCGTAGTTATGAAATTAGTTACAAGTTCATTTATTTCTATGAAATTACATGAAACAAGTCACTAAAGCCATAAAGGTACACCTCTACTCTCATGAGTGTACTCCCTAAATTTATCACTTTCTCGAACTAGTGTTAAATCTCAATTTCATAGCAAACTTGACACCTTAAGATTATCATAATTAATGGCCGGTTAATCATGACTAAAAAAGCAAAAGTGCTAAATAACTTACTCAAAATAATATCATCAAATAATCAAATAAATATCACAAACAAGATATAGAAAGTTCATCCCTAACTCTAGACATAAACTTTAGCTAAACATGAAGAAAAGGAAAGAAAAAGCCATACTTGTTTTATAACTAAACATAAGATTCAAATACAAGAGTTAAAGAGTTGAACAAATGGAACCCCTTGTCACATGTGAGCAACATCTTCTCCATCTTCAAACCTCAATCATCATCCTTGCTTAGCATGATATAAGATAGAATAAAACTGTACTAACCTACCTAAACTAATAAACTAAGAAAAACTAGTGAAGACTGCATTTTGGTAGTGTCTCCAACCTTCCAAAGTTCTAAAAATATGGTCTCCAAGGGCCCTATTTATAGAGGAATTCATGCAAAAGACAAAGTGTTAAGTTATGTTAAGATTCTCCTTGAGCCCATAAACAAGTTAGATTTGAGTTGTAAAACTTCTTTGGCAGCTTTTTTGGTCTGTTTCTACAGAAATTCTTGTAGAAAAATGGGTCAAAAAACTTGCGTGAACAAAGCACAAGTTGTAGAACAAGTTGCAGCCACAATTGAAGAAAACACGACCTCAGAAAACATGGGTTGAGGTCGCATATTATCCCCACGTTTTCCTCCATTGCATGTTTTCTCAATTCTAGTCAGTCTTCAACTTTGCTCTATTTTTCTGCCAATTTCAACTAATATTTTCTCGATGTTAGAGGCTGAATTAGCTCTTGTAGAAAACATGAAAGTTGTAATCCTTTGATTTAGCTCTCAAATTCATGAAGAATCATCCAATGTGGAGGTCTGTAGACTGATAAATGACCAAAATACATTTGAATGGTCAATCCCCTGTTTCAGCTTTTGACAACAGAAATGACCGACTGTATTTTGACATTATGTCTTGGAAAACTCATGAACTGGATTTTGATGTCTTGATAAAAAATGCAGAGCTATGTGTTAGCTTCAAAATGATTTAATAATCATCTTAATCTGATGCGTGTAACTCAAGATTTAGCTAAAATACCAAGAGATGTCAAACCTGTCAAACTCATCCTTTCTTTTATACTTGCTTGCTTTTCATCTCTTGAGTATTTGGCACTTCATATTCTTTTTAAATTACTTCAAATCATCAAAAATCAACCAATTATCTTCTCATTCCTCAATCGAGTTTTACATTTATAATTTCTAAATACCCCACATGTGATTTTCTTCAAGTATACAGGTCGAGATTGAATATAGGGTATTAAGGGTCGAATCCACAGAGAAGATTGTTAATTACTGATGGTTTTCAAACTCCTTTATTATTTAGACTCTTATAAGTGCAAAAAATTAAATCTACACTATAAACATGAGATAAACATAATACAAATAATAATAGAAAGCTCCTAAAGGTATGAAATTGTTTACTACTCTTGCAAGTGAAATCATCGGTTAATTAAATGTTATTATCTTATCTAGTTATGGCGTAATTCCTTCATGTATGTGAAACCTACTCTCGTAGTAAATCAATTATACTTGTAACTAAGTCATACCTACTCTCGTAATTATAAAATTAACTACAAGCTCATTTCTTCAATGAAATTACATGAAACAATTCACTAAAACCATACAGGTGCTCCTTTACTCTCGTGAGTAAACTCCCTAAATTTAGCACTTTCTTGAACTAGTGTTAAATCTCAATTCTCGATGCAAACTTAACACCTTAAGATTATCACAATTAATGGCCAGTTAAACATGATTAGAAGAGCAAAAGTGCTAAATAGCTTGTTCAAAATAATATCATCAAATAACCAAGTAAATATCACTAACAATATACAGAAAGTTCATCCATAACTCTAAACATAAACTTTAATAAAACATGAAAACAAATACCAAACTTGTATTATAACTAAACATAAGAATTAAAACAAGAAACAAAAAGGTAGGAGAGAAGTCACCCTTATCACATGAGTTCCAAGCATCTCCATCTTCATCCACTATCTCATCCAAGTTTAGCTAATACAAGAAATAATGGAAACTATACTACTCTATACTAAACTAATAAACTAACTTAATGAACTAAGAAAAACCAGTGACTACTGCATTTTAGTAGTATCTCTAGTCTTCCAAAGTTCTAAAAATATGTTTCCCAAGGACTCTATTTATAGAGGAATTTATGCAAAAGACAAAGTGTTAAATCATGTTAAGATTCTCCTTGAACCCATAAACAAATTAGATTTGAGTTGTAAAGCTTCTTTGGCAGCTTTCTTGGTCTATTTCCACCAAAATTCTTGTTGACAAATGGGTCAAAAAGCTTGCGTGAACAAAGCACAAGTTGCAGAACAATTGAAGAAAATGTGGGCTGAGGTCACGTATTGTCCCCACGTTTTCCTTTTTTGCAAGTTTTCTCAATTCTGATCAGTCTTCAACTTTGCTCTGTTTTTTCACCAATTTCAATTGATCTTTTTTCGATGTTAGAGGATAAAATAGCTCTTGCACAAAACATGAAAGTTGTATCCCTTTGAGTTAGCTTTCAAATTCATTAGGAATCATCTAACTTGGAGATCTATAGACTGATAAATGACCAAACTATGTTTGACTGGTCAATCCCCTATTTCAACTTTCGACAACAGAAATCATCGACAATATTTTGACATTTTTAACTAGAAAACTCATGAACTGGATTTGATGTCTTCACAAGAAATGTAGAGCTACATGTTAGCTTTAAAATGGTTTAAGAATGATCTCAATCTAATGCGTGTAACTCAAGATATAACCAAAATACCAATAAGTGTCAAAACATGTCAAACTTTTCCTTTCTTTTATACTTGCTTGCATGTCATCTCAAGTATTTGGCACTCCATATTCTTCTTAAATCATTTCAAATCATCAACAATCATCCAATTATCTTCTCAATTCATTCCATTTGATGATTGAATCATTAAACCTACAAAAATATGAAGTTTTCACCACTTTAATCCATAGAAATGCAATTTTTGATACTTAAACCACAAAATGCATAACTTCACTAGAAAGTTTGTTCATAAGCTACAAAAATGAATAAAACATAGCAAAACTAAATAATAAAATATTTTAAAAACACACAAAATACTCACTTATCAATGTTACTCCTAGGAATTAAAGATCCTAAATTTTGATCCCCTATCCCCTCTCCGTTCCTTAAATCCCATCATTCCCTTACTAATTTTTTTAAAAATTTGTTACTCATAAGAAATGCTATAATCGTTTCATAATATTTTAGTGTTAATGAAATCTAGTCCTTTTCCTTTGTTTATTGCCTTGGTTTTCTTATTTTTCTTCCTTGAATTTTGCTTTTTGTGTTTGCATTTCGAGTGTGAATGTGGAAATTAATAATTATGAGGTAGAAAAAATGAATAGTATTACACCAAAGGATAATTTCAAAAACCTCTTCTAAGCTTTCTGATAATTACATGTTACACTCCTCTACATTCAAATATTATACTTAATGTGCTTTTTAAGGACTCAAAATGACTATAGCAATCTTCCCAAACTTTGCAAAAAATTCTAGCCACAATTTTTTCAAAAAGGGGAAAAAAGTAATAAAATGCCTATCAAACTTGAAAAATGTATCACCAAAAACCTGTCCATCACAGTTTCAATCCACCTTTTTTCCCCTATTCAAGTTTTCTTATCCTTTCCATAATCCAAATCTCCATGTCTCACAAATTTTAGTATTAATCATGCATTTTAATTAACCCATCTCTCACTCTTTCCATTTATTCTCAATTTTGTCTCTGACCAAAGTTTAATAAACAATTGCAAACACAAATATACAATTGCAAAAATGGCCAAAGGGATGTGGAGGAAATGATTTAGGCCTAAGGCGAAACTATTTTAGAATAGGCGATAAACAAGAATATATACATTGAACAATTGATTTAAACATAAAAACTCCTTAAGGGAAATTTGAGGTATTAACATGATTATTTCCCCTTACATCAGCCAAATAAAACCCAAAACTACTATTCTGGAAAGGTATGTATAATTTTTTTAGGAAGCTAACTATATAATTGTCATAAATCTTAGGGGAGATTTGTGAAATTATCCATTGGAACAAGGGGGGGGGGGGTCTGTTGATTTGAGGTCTCATGATTAAAAAGGTAGTAATTTGTGAAAGAGCATCACACTGGAAATATTTTTTCTAAAGAAGGTTACTTTGGAAATAAACTCAATACAATTCATCAAAAGTTCTAAGCCTTTCCTGCTGAGTTCCCAATTTCTTTTTAATTTTTATTTGATACAGTAATTGTTCCTTTCCGAATGAGAAATTTTCAATCTGAATAATCCCAAAAGTATATCCACCAGGAAAAAATTCAATTGACTAATCCGAACCCTTCACTAGTTAGCTTATTGTCAATGAATATACCTAGTTGGAATTCAACTTTCTGGTTTGAAACTTTTAGATTTGTATGCAAAATCATCTGGGAATTCAAGTTTAGATTTGTATGCAAAATCATCTGGGAATTCAAGTCCAACATAATAAATATTTGAAAAAAAAATTACGTGATTAACTATCAAGAAAAAACTTTTTGTAAATATTTGCAACCTTTTGTTTGCTCCTAATCGTGAAAAACAACAATAGCTTAGGTACACAATAATCAAAGTTGCCCTTAGGTATATCTCCAGGCTTTATCTAGGCATGATATATTCCATTTGTTAGGTTAGCACCACTTGCCCGACTTCAGGCACACAAATAGCAGCTATATATGGGTCTGAAGGGAAACAAATGAATCCCAGCACAAGAAAGTGGTCCTCTTGGATTTTTTTTTTCTGTTGTCTAAACACATCCTAGCTTCTTTCTTTCATCAATGTAGGACTGCGGCGTAGCCTAATCTTCACCAGTGGCTTGGAAAAACTATGTTTAGACTGATGGCTTCTTGAGAATTTTAAGCAGAGGGAGATAGAGAGGGAGAAATTTTTAATTTAAATATTTAATTTAAGCTCTAATATATGCAGTCAATTTTATTAATCTACTAGTTTTTCATACAATTACTGCCAAATTATCACTTGCTGAAGAGCTTGAAGTCATCTATTGAATGTGTACTGAGAAGACGGGTAAGATTCTATCTATGATAAATGACTTGCATATTAGTTAACGTATCAAATTGTTTCAAAGGCCTAAGAAACAACAAATTTCATTTATGTTATAGCTCCCTATGGAAGGCCTGTATGTTGCAGAGCACCCTACTCAAAAGTAATGACTTCCCATCCATAAAAATTACTTCCTACATCCCAAAATATGCCACATTTTAAGATTTTAGCTTTCGAAAATTGTGCATTTATAGTTACAATTGCTCAATTTTATCCTTCAAAATTCGGAATCTGAATGCTATGACAAAAGAAGACAAGGGATTAGAGTGAACTTTCGAAAATAATAAACGATTTTGGACATGTAAAAATAAAAACTATAACAGATTTAATGGGACAAACGAATTGGTTCTTCACATTCGGTGACAAAGCCCGAACCCATAGCCATGGAGGCAGAACTTACCTCTATGATGAGGTCCTTTTTCGCTAAATGCAATTGAGTTTGATTTGCTTAAGCACTCTAAAATCATTTCTTATTCAAGTAATGATGAATTTTGTATTTTAGTGACTGTAAAACAATTGTACCATAGGGAGAGACTTTAAAAGAAATTGGTATTTCGGAAGACAGTGTACTAAGAGATGTGTAACTTTTCCAAGTACAGGTATTTTAGGTTAATACCAAAAATACAATGCCATTGTTCACCACACTATAAAAGGGTAATAGGTTAGCAAAGCCAGCACAAGCTTATTGATAAGACATATAGGCCTTCATTCAAGCAAATATTCATCAGGATGGATGCCTCGCTGCAGTTTGAGATAATTTCTGAAACATTCATCAAGCCTTCCTCACCTACTCCTCCTTCTTTGAGATACCACAAGCTCTCATTGTTCGATCAAGGAATCTCACCATATGTTCTGATCCGGGTGGCTTTCTTCTATCCTAATATTAAGGGAACTCGTTGGCTTGCCAATGAAATATCACAACTGCTTAAAAGTTCTCTCTCAAAAACTCTTGCCCAGTATTACCCTTTCGCCGGAAGGCTGATGAAAAACGGCTATATGATTGATTGCAACGACATGGGTGCTCAATTTACTGAAGGCCGAATTAATTGTCGAGTGTCTGAGATTCGCAAGCAATTAAGTTCAAGTTCTGAAAAAATGGAAGATCTTATCTTTGCTAGATCTCTATTCTCCGGGCCGGCCCTAGCGAATCATCATAGCCTAGTATTTGTTCAGCTCAGTTCTTTCAACTGTGGAGGCACAGTATTGAGTGTGTCCATAAATCACAGGATTGCTGATGCATCCAGCGTATCAACTTTCATGAATGATTGGGCAGCAATTGCTCGTCAAACGAGTGACATCCCATCTCCTCATCTTCATGGAGCTTCTCTGTTCCCCCCTGTTGACGGTCAGCAATTTCCAAAACCATCTCCTCCTAAGTTAAATCAAGGGAAGCACGTGAAAAGGATGTTGGCGTTCCATGCTTCTAAAATTGGAGAACTCAAGGCTGTTGCTCTTAACTCAGGAGTAGAAAACCCTACTCGGTTTGAAGTTGTGTCAGCCCTACTTTACAGTTGTTTTATATCTGCAGCATCAAAGGCAAACTCGGGATCACACATCCGCCAATCAATCTTCGGGCATCCTGTGAATTTTCGACAAATAATTGTCCCTCCACTTCCACAAAATTCAGTTGGGAATTTTTTTACCTACTTCCTGACATCAGTTGACAACAATGCTGAAGTTAAATTACCAGAGTTAATTAATAAAATAAGGGAAGGGAAAACAAAATTATGCAAGGAGTGCACAGAAAACATCAATGCCATTACTAGTAAGCTAGAAGCATCCCATTCAGCACCGCTGACTGCAGCAATTGAAACATACAACTCTGACTTCTACGCGTGCTCAAGCTGGTGTAGGTTTCCATTTTATGGCGTTGATTTTGGCTGGGGAACACCTTCGCTGGTATACCCAGCAACCACTTCAGGGCTCAACATGTTGATATTAATAGACATGGAAGATGGTAATGGAATATATGCACATGTTAAACTAAAAGATTCTGAGTTGGACGTGTCAGTCTTGGAAGAAAATGACGTGCTGCTTGCTTATGCCTCTTTGGATGCTTAAACATGTCCAAGCATTACAACAGGAAAACGAAATACTTATAACTATGATAAGCATTCATATATTATGTATCAGCATATCGCAATCTGGTACTCCTGAGTTGCTGCCGTGCATACTCACAGCTTCTAATCTCCTCAAGGGTGACTTGAGTTATTTCTCTTTATGTTGTCAACATATCTACAGTTAAATTACATAGACATTGCTCCATGTCTGCTTAGTTGAGCTATTTGAACCTTTGAAATGAAAAAAAAAAAAAAAGACTATCAAATTTGTGGCAAAGTTCATGTTGTTTTACTTGAATAGCATAAATAAAATTAGATGATTCTATATTGGATTTGATACCAATATTATTTTCAAGTATTATGTCGTTCCTTACTTAGATGCAAGTAGTTTAAACCTTTCTGCTACGACTTAAAGTTTGTTTGTCATTTTTCTCTGCCATTTTTTGCAAGTTTAGAGTACATGGCCGCACTTTAGAAACGAAGAGAGCAGGCATTGCAGGTTTTGAATTTTGAAATTTATATGTCGAAATAGAATTCAATGGGTCTGAAGCACTATAGTTTGATTTTGTGTTAATTTTGCCTTAGGGTGTACCTAATTAATTAATTCGACACTTTACAAAATAATGTATAGGGAAATGAGGGCACTAAAGGTTAGGAAATAAATTACCTGTAAGATATTTCATGACTACCATCATCATTGGATGTATGACAATTCATTTGAATTTAAATTTGAAATTCAAATTCTACTTATGTCTCATACATTCAATCGTAATAGTATATACACTACTAACATATATATATATATATATATAAAAGATTAACTCAATAAACTTTTTTATTTTTCTTAAAATATCTATTAAATTCTTTTGTATCCATGATCAATCCCCTGACCAGCTAGAGGGGAAGGGATTTGACCCCATTCTCTAGCCCACCATCCCAAGAGCTTGTGTTTAATATCTTTTAATTTCTGCTGCAATTTTTTTGTCAATTATGAGGGTATTGTCATTTTCATCTCAAAGTTGAATCAAGAGTAAAGTATGCTAGAGATCACAAAACTATTTCAAAATATCATATAACCCATTAAAATAACAATGTTTTTGAAGTGCAATTTCGATATAACTTGAATTTTCAATTTGAGATGAGAATGTCTTTGATACACTCCTTCTGTCCCATAAAATTTGTCATGTTTGTCACTTTTTCTTATCCCAAATGAATTGTCATGTTAGATAAGTTAATCCACTTTTTTCAATAAATTTTTATCTCTACCTTTCATGTGGTCCACCACTTATTCCTTACAATTATCAATACAACAAATAAAAGATGACCCGCCATTAAGGATAAAAAAGGAAAGTAAAAATTCTTTTTTCTACTAATATCGCTATACATAAATTGCACGTTGTATCAACAGCGACAAATTTTATGGGACGGAGGGAGTATATATATATATAAATTTAATCTGCAATTTCTAAAATTTTCAAGGTTTTCCTTTTAATTTAATGTGGGCCTTTTCGTTTTAGGCAAATTAAAATTTGGTCATCTAAAAAACAAAGAACAAGGAAAGAAGAGTTTGGCCCTTTTTTTCTATTTTTCTATTTTTTTCCTAAGCCCAATCCAATTTAATTTGTTATAAAGGAAAGGAGACGTCCATGAGAAAAAGAAAATCAAATTCAGCAACATAAAAAAAAAGAGTAAATCTTTCCTACACTGACGGTGTAGACACTATCATCATTGGATTCATGACATGTGTGCAAAAGTTAAATTTCAAATTCAAATCTTGTATAGTTGTCATTCATCCAACGCTGATAGTCTATATTGTCAATGTAGAAAAGATTAATCCAAAAAAAAAGAAAAAGAAAAAGGATACAAATAATAAAGGATTGGCGTGTGCTTGGTTTCTTCCTTCTGATAAAAATAATGATAGGATTCTTAGCGATTTCATTTTTGGACAGTTCTAATTGTTCACAAATAAATTGGTATAGTGGGGAGAATTCTAAGAGACCTTCCCTGGCCATTGGACTAACCGAGTGGTTTGGTATATATGTATCTTGGCATAGTTGCAATCATCTGAATATACAAGTTTGGTAGTTAATTGTTATAGGTCCTCTTGTCTCTGTTTTTTGGACTGAAACTTGTTCAGCATGGCCATATCTCTACCTTGGTTCTATTTTGAAGATAAAACTTGATAGTCGGAGGTCAGTACTTGATAGGGTGTTAATTGTTGGTTATTTTATTGTTAATTTCCCCTTTATCCTTGCCAAATATTGTTTTAATTATTAATATTTACTTATATTTGGTATTGGACTCAATTTCAGGGAGTGGAACAGAAAAAGCACAAAATAGGAGGGACTTTCGGGAGACAATGGAGACTTCAAACAACCGGGCCCACATGGTGCTACGAAGGGATTGCATGTCCTTTGCTGATGAGGAGATTGGAGTACGAAGGTCAATAGGAAACAATAAGGGAATTGGGCAGAGTTTGACTTCTGGTAACCTTTCACTCAATTCGGCGGGGACCACGGAGTATGAAGCATTAGTCATGTTGGGCTTTTAAGAAGAAAGAAACGTACAGAGGCTTAAAACAAGGAGTAATTCGGCAGCCTTGTTACTAATTTGTGGGGACCACCGAGAGAAGTTAGGCAATTGTTTAGATTAGGAACAATGGGTGGTTGATAGGTTGCATTTTAGTGGGTATTTTGGGCATTATTGCATAATTAATTGACTAAATATTTTCGTTAATTGGGTGGATTCTACTGATATTTTGTTTTGGTGCTAATTGCAGGAATGGTTGCTGAAAAGTGCTTAAATTCAACTTTTAGAAGATTCATCGGACGTGGGGCCCGTTTGAGAAGCTGAAGAAACCTAATTGTAATAGATTTTATTTTAATATATCTTAGGGAGTCTGGCTGCAAATTTGGAACAAGTAACAGTTTTTCGGCTATTGTGGGAATTGTATTTTATCTCTCGCGCGGCTTAGGTTAAAGGGTAGTCTTTTTCTTTGTTTTTGGATGACACTGGAGTGCCGCAGCTTTGTAGAGAGAAAGGCAGCAGACACCAGCCACTTTTGTTGACTTTGGGGATTGTGTGAGCTTTTCATTGTTCTTTGACCAAATTGAGAAATGAAAACAATTCTCCAATCTCTCGTATGTTTCTTGTGTGGGAGAAGAAGGAAAGCTTAAAGGAGCCGCCATTGTTGACTTTGCTTTTGGTTGTCCTACCTTGCGTGAATTGAATTGGAGAGCAGAAACAATCTCGTGTTTTTCTTCCCTCCTGTGGTGTATCGAAGCGGGAGAATCGAGTGCACACTTTTCAATTCTCAATTTTTGAGGAAAAATAGTCAAGGGGGCAACTGACGAATTGGTTCATCGATTACTGTGAGATCTAAGCCATTGTTAATTATTTTCTCCGTTTATTGGTATTCATATACTCCCTGCTCTTAATTGTTATAGTTCTTATGTATGATTGATTAGTGCGCAATAATTAATTATTCATAGAGACTTTCTTGCTAAATAGGGGTAATTGAATCCGTAATTGTTCGTTACCTCTGTCCCAGTAGCAACTGGTATAATTGGGTTTATGTCAGGGGAATATATGATCTAGCTTAAATAAACCCTCGTAGCGTGTTTATTGATTAGGATTGGGCCTTTCTAATTGTTAATGCAATCTAGGAATTAACTCCTACGGTCGTACCTAGGGTTGTTTTTGGGTTAGAGAAATAGCTAACGGTCGTACCTTAGCTGTCGATAAATTAAGGAATGGTTGGTTGTTTAGCGCGTGCGAGACAACTATAACCAATCTATTAATAAATGTTGGAATTATTTCTGCATCAATGATCAGTGCATGAACCATTTCTGAAGTATACCCTTGGCTAGAGTTTCTCTTAGTTATTTCTTTTAATCAATTATTTTCTGCATTTAATTTGTTTATTTGGCATTTGATACCAAAATCCCCCAATTTATCTTGATTTGGAAAGAAACAAAATATCTTGCTAGTCCCTGAGGAGACGACCCTACTTACCACTGTCTACTAGTTAGGGAATTCAGTTAAATAGTTTATTCAGGTATATCGGATTAAGCAAACTCTTCGGGAACAGGGTGAATCAAGTAACCCATTGCACACCTAGAGTCCCTGCTCCAGTACTCGAATTGATTATTGACTGTTTTAAGTGGTAGTTAGGTTCTATTTATTATTATTGCACAGGTTCGGCACCTGTCAGTGGTTGCCTTATTCTTTTTCTCTTCTTATTCGGTTAGGAGACTAGTCACGTAGTTATATATATTGGAGGCTAATGAGCCGCATGTGGGGGGAGGAGGAAGACATAGCTTGTTTTCAATAATTACTTCTGCACTTTTGCATGGGATTTCCTCCATGAAGATGAATTCAATCCCTTCGTCTAGTCGAGGAACAACGGAGGACTTGGTTCTACTAAATTTGTGAGATCGGATTAGTTTTTATTTATTTCCATTATTCACTGGTATTCGTCTATCTTCTGCTTTATGTTCATACGGTTGTTTTATTATTCGATTATCCAGGGCCCGGATTCTAGATTAATTCAGTAACCTGAAGCCAATTAGGGTAGTTAAATCCGTAATTGTTTAATTATTCTAAACTGGTGGCAACTGGCATGATTGGGTTTGTGTCAGGGAGATAGACAGGCTAACTTAAAGAGACCCTCGTAGCGTGTTGATTGGTTAGAATTAGGCTCTTCTAATTATTCATGCAATTAGGGAATTGAACTTCTATGGTCGTACCTAGGGTTATTTCCTGATTAGAGAAATAGTCAACGGTCGTACCTTGGCTATCGACAAATTAAGGAAGAGTTGGTTGTTTATCGCGTGTATGACAACTATAACTAATTTATCAGATAGTAACTGGAATAATCCTTGCATCTGTGATCGAATTAAGTGAACCATCTCCGAAGTTGTCTCTTGGCTAGAGTTCGTCCATTATTATTTTTATTGTGATAATTAGTTATTTGAGTTGTAGTTATTTTATTTTATTTTAATTTATTCCAAATAATTTAGTTACTCTCATTTTCAAAAACCCCCCATATCTGGAACTTGAGAAGAAATTAAATTATCCCCAATCCCTGTGGATTCGACCCTACTTACCGCTATATACAGAATTTGTATTTTATTTGAGCAGGTATTTATTATTGCACAGGCTCGACACCCTGTCAATTTTTGGCGCCGTTGCCGGGGACTGGTGCCAGATTAATTTGTTTCTTTTTGAGTTCATCTTGTTTTTATTTTTTTTATTTATTTTTCTCTTATTTTTTTAATATAGTTTATGGCTTCTAACACTCCGTATTTTGGTGATAGACTGGATTTTGTTTCCAGGGAAGGCAATGAGGCTTGTTTTTTTGCTAAGTTTGCATATTCAGAGGCACTAAACTCTATTGGAGAAAGAATGGCTGCTGCAACCTGTAAAATTTGTTATGCCAGGGATCACCGGTATGTGCCCCGAATATCAAGATAATCTGAGTGTCCCACTCAATAATTATGGAGATTTTTCACCCTGGTCTCAAACGTGGTATAACCCTAATCCAAACGGGTATGATCAAGGATGGTGGGATAACTCCAGTTATAATTATACAACAGGGCCAATGAATTTTCAGCAGTATGAGTCTCAAGAATCATCATCTATGTCAGGTATGTCTCTTGAAGAAATAGTTGAATCAATAGCTACTAATACATATCAATTCCAACAGGAGACACAAATGAGAAATGGGATGATGAAGGATGCAATGAGTAATCTGGCAGATCAAATATGTCTATTGACATCCAGAATAAATCGATTGGCTTCTCAAATTGAAGAATTGCCCTCGAAAACCATTGTTGATTTTGAAGAAAATGAGAGTGCAATTTGCTTGACTAGTGATGAGGAGATGCAAGAGTGTCAAAATGAGAGATCTACAGATGCAGTTGAAAAAGAAGCCGAAAAGGAAGAAATGGAACCCCAACCGCAACCCATTCAAGTGAAAGAATCCAGCGAAGAATCATCAAATGTGGTGACACCACCTCCATTCCCTAACCCGCATTTTCTTAACTCTTACTCTATGATTTCTGTTAATGAGATTGATTTTGTTATACCGGAAGTTCTTGAGTCTCATGGCAGGAATGAGTTAAAAGTAGCTATGGTCAAATATCTTGAACCGTTGAATGCTCTTGATGGAGGAGTGGATGAAGAATGGCGATCAATGCTTGATTATTTGGCGCCATCAACTAGTCCATGGAAGACCGTAGCTCGTGTGCTCAAAGATTACTCCATCTATGAGGGTTACCAGGATCACATTGAAGATGAAGCATTGAAGCGAGTTACAAGATTTTATCCTCCGTGAACAAGCATAGCATGTCTAGCAAAAGACATTAAAGAAAGGCGCTTTTTGGGAGGCAACCCAATTGTTGATTTTGTTATTTTTGTGTTCAATTTCTTAAATATGTCGTTTCTCATTTGGGTACTAATCACTCTTGATATTTCCTAACTATGACCAGAATAGGTAATCTTGGTGTGCCCACGCGAGGAGGGCACGCGTTAAGCGTCTAAATTCAAGTCTCATGGTCAGTGGACGTTTTACAATCTTGGCGTGCCCACGCGGTGTTTGACGACCCAAAAATGAATTCAAAAAAAAAATTCAGAAAAAAAATTTAGATTTTTTTTCTTTTTCTTCAAAAATTCAGATTTTGAAAATTTAAATTCGGAAAAAAAAAATTTTGAAAAAAAACATTGAAAAAAAAAAAAGCCCCCCAAAAATATTCTATTTTTTTTTCTTTTCTCTTTCTTTCTTTCCTTTCTTTCTTCTTTCCCTTTTCTTCCTCTTCTTCCCCGCTTCCTTCTTCTTCTTCTTTTCTTTTCTTCTTCGACCGAGACCCAAGCCACACGCCGCTCCACCTCACTCCACCTGCGCTCGACCACCCCAGATCCCCTCGCGTCCATCCACAAAGCTCGCGCGCCGCCAGTAGCTCCAGCCAGAAGTCGCAGCCATGCAACAGTCGAGCGCCGCCCATCTGCTCCTTAGCTGACCAGCACACGTCACCGCTAGCTCCCGCGCCTCGCACAGTTGCACGCCGTTGACCAGCTGCGCGCCGCGACCTCCCAGCTCGCTCCCACCTCTGCAGCAGCCTCTTGCTCGATTGCACGACTTTTCCTTCCTCTCACGACCTGCCCTAAACGCTACCTTGCTGCCTCAAGCGCTCAGTCTCGCTGCCACCAACGGTGTCCGGTCCCTTCTTCCCTCTGTGGTTTACCAGTACCTTTTGCTTTTTAGTGTTTTTCTATTCACGGTGGGCAATGGCTTTTGTTTGATCGATATCTGGCCCCTTTTCTTATGTTTCTCTTTTGCTTTTGTTTGTCTGGATTACTTGTTGTTGATTGAATTTGGGCGCTCCTGCCATCGATCGATCATATTTGATTTAATTCTTCCTTGTGTGCCCACCAGTGGTACTGGTGGGGTCTTTTGACTATAGTTGTTGCTTACATTTGGAGATGCTTGCTTGTTTGAAAATTCAAGTTCTTGTGATTAAGTTGTTGCTCCAATTCTGATATGCTGTTGCTAGAACTTTTGGTTGGATTGAGTGTGCAATCAACTGTCCAATTGGTGGTAGTTGTTGCGATTTTGGGTAGAATTGTGTCTATTTGCTAAGAGTTGTTGATTTATTAAGACACTAGCACAGCTCCTAGTTTGTTCGACCTGCTGTTTTGATGCATTGTTGGGAGCTGTGCTCTGGTATGGTGGGGTACTTTCTGCGTCTGTTTGTTGAATTGGAAGGCTACTGTGTCCGTTCCTTTGCTTATTGCTGATCGATTGTGCCTAATTGACCTACTTGGGGTACTCTGCCTCTTAAATTCAAGTCCTACATCTTTGGAGCATTTGTTGCACTTTTGGACTGCATTGATCCTGAAATTGACTACATTGGGACCGCAAGTGCTTATTGATTGCCATTGCTATACGTGTTGGGGTATTTGTATGTCCTCTGGGTGGTTGAATTGTGCATTTTATTCATTGGCGTGTGCTTGGTTTCTTCCTTCTGATAAAAATAATGATAGGATTCTTAGTGATTTCATTTTTGGATAGTTCTAATTGTTCACAAATAAATTGGTATAGTGGGGAGAATTCTAAGAGACCTTCCCTGGCCATTGGACTAACCGAGTGGTTTGGTATATATGTATTTTGGCATAGTTACAATCATCTGAATATACAAGTTTGGTAGTTAATTGTTATAGGTCTTCTTGTCTCTGTTTTTTGGACTGAAACTTGTTCAGCATGGCCATATCTCTACCTTGGTTCTATTTTGAAGATAAAACTTGATAGTAGGAGGTCAGTACTACTTCTTTTAGGGTGATACTGAAGTGGGGTTCTTGTTTGCTGTCATAATCATGGCAAGGATTTAGAGGAATTGGAATCTTGATAAAAATCTGTAATTTGGGTTTTGGGGTTTGTAACTAAATGTATTGTTCAGAACCATTGTTCCAAAAAGATGATGGGGCTCTCATTTCAATATTTTAAACCACTTTTTTGAAACAGGTAAATGTTCCTAAGGATCTAATTGCTGAAAGTTATCCATCCACCTTACATAGGAAAAGGAAGCAGTTACTTGTTTGCAGCTAGCCTGGGTTAAATTGGTATTGAGATACAACAGTTTGAAGCTGAAAAGCCTTCCATAGAAGTACAAAATTTGTATTCTGTTGATTAAACTAAGACTGCTGAAAACGTTGTGACAATGCTTAGATGTATAGGTTGACATACTATAGATTGTGAAAATGATGAGACTGCCCTATCTTCCTTGTTCAATGTTCTAACACTTATTGAAATCATTTCGCGTTTGATTTTCTCTTTCTATTGCGGAAGAAGAAGTAAGAATTAATGAAACCGGTCTAGAGTAATAATTAATAAACCCTTTCTCCTCTTGATCGTGCATTGCTTTCTTTCCTGTTTAGTTTTTAAAGAGTTACTTTCGTCTTGTATCATCCCCTTTACTAGGCGGGCAATTTCATAATTTTGCTTCTCTCTTTTGTTTTCTTCATTCGTCGATTGTCTATGGCTCCATTTTCTCTGCATCAAGCCTAAAGATTCAAGAATTGTCTCTGAAATTTCTCTCATCCATGATCCATCCTGCCACTATCTCCACCTCCTCTTGTTGGGGAAATCGAGTAATTTCCTACTCAAAATACAACTAGTGAATTAAACCGATTTAATAATTTCCAAGAAAGATCATTATAACAATCTCCTTAAACAGAATTACCATTCCAAGTAAATTCTCAGGAAAGGCTGGAGGGGTCACAAGTGGTCCCACTTAAAATCCAATCTCCTATGACAGAATTTACGTGCACGATATATTATCATAATCAGACCCGTGTATACATAAATAGTACATACACACGAATAAGAAAATACACCCACATGAACCGTATAAAACACTACAAATAAACCCAACAAATATATTGAATACTATGCTATAATTGAAAAAAAACTACCAAATAAATGCGTAATAAATAAAAGAGATAAGGAAAGAAAAAATTGATAATGGAGTTCGGCCAATTTTGCCTAATCTTCAGACACCACCTAAGCGACGCGCTCTTAATTATTTGGGAGAAGGAAGAACACAAAATTTTTGTGTTGGTGTTGGTGTACCTAATTAGGAAGGCTTGAGAGTTATTTTATAACTCTCAAGCAATCTCTCAATTCCTAAAGCCACTGATGTGGGACTTGGCAAATATGCCAAAAGTTAACAAATCTCCACCTTGGTATAATTTTTAGTCCCACCTAAAAAATACAAATCTTCTCACACAAACAAAAATAACAAACGGTCCTTGCGGTGTCTCCAAATTTGCGCCGTCAGGCGCCAAATCAAATGTGCAGGATGTTGACCAAGTCTAAACAATGTTTAAACTTGCATCTTGTAACCACCTTGGTCAGCATATCTGCAGGATTCTCCGAAGTCCGAATCTTCCGGAGAAAAATCTCCTCTTCTTCGAGAATTTTTCGCATGAAATGATAGCGAACATCAATTGCTTCATTCTTGCGTGCAAGACCTGGTTCTTTGCTAAGTAAATAGCACTCTAACTGTCACAAAATACGTTAATGTATTTTTGACCAACTCCCAAGTCTTCAACCAATCCTTGAAGCCAAATTGCCTCCTTCATAGCTTCAGTAATCGCCATATACTCTACCTCTGTTGTAGACAAAATAACTGTTGACTGCAAAGCAGATTTCCAATTAACTGGCGCCTTGGCAAACGTGAACAAGTAGCCAGTTGTCGAACGTCGCTTATCCAAATTACCTACATAGTCAGAATCACAATATCCAACTATACATTGATCAAGTGATTCATCCTACTCAAACACTAATCCAACATCTACAGTATGTTGGATATACCGCAGAATCCATTTCACAGCTTGTCAATGACCCTTACCCGGATCATACATAAACCTGCTTACTACACTAACTGCTTGTAAAATGTCGGGTCTAGTACACACCATTGCATACATCAAGCTACCAATTGCATTAGCATACGGGACTTTTGTCATGTATGCTCGCTCTTCATCCGTCTTTTGAGATAATAGGTTGCTAAATTTCAAATGAGAAGCAAGCGGAGTACTTACAGATTTTGAATCTCCATTCATACCAAAACGTTGTAATATCTTATTCAAATACTGCTTTTGTGTTAGACAGAACTTGCCTCTCGTTCTATCCCTACTTATCTTCATGTCGAGAATCTTCTTAGTTTTTCCCAAATCTTTCATCTCGAACTCTTTACTCAACTGAGCCTTCATTTTGTCAATTTCAACTTGATCTTTGACGCTATCAGCATATTATTAACATACAAGAGTAAGTAGATGTAGGAATTATCTCGTAGCTTGCGCAAATACACACATTGATCGTATTTGCTTCTTGTGTATTTTTGTGCCATCATGAAATGGTCAAATCGTTTATACCATTGCATCGGTGATTATTTCAATCTGTACAACGATTTGCTCAACTTACAAATCCAATCTTCTTTACCAGCAACTTTGAATCCATCTGATTGAGATATATAGATTTTCTCATTCAAGTCACTATGAAGGAACGCGATTTTCACATTAAATTGAGCTAGTTCCAAATTCAACTGTGCTACCAAAGCCAACAAAATTCTAATAGAGAAATGTTTAACAATTGGAGAAAATACCTCATTATAATCAACTCCCTCCTTCTGAGCGTAGCCTTTAACCACCAATCTTGCCTTGTAGCGAACATCATTCTTGTCAGAAAATTCTTCTTTCTTTGTAAATATTCATTTGCATCCAATTGCCTTCTTGCCCTTTGGTAGTTGAATCAACTTCTACGTTTTGTTCTTTTAAAGAGATTGCATCTCTTCTTCCATAGCATCTTTCCATCTACCATTTTCTATACTTCGAACTGCTTCAGAAAAGGTAGATGGAACATCATCAATAACTGAAAGTGCATAGGCCACCATGTCAGCAAAACGAACAGATTTTTGAATTGCTCGTCTTGGCCTATTGACGGCAATTAACTCTTGTTGCTATTGAGGTTCTTGGGTTGAAACCTCTTCCTCATTTGACTCCTCTTCTGCCATGGGAGAGTCACTGATGGTACTTTTTGTTGCGCTCACCATTATTTGCTCATACTCCACCTGCTTCGACGTACACTCCACCTGTTGCGGAGTACCACTGGTCCCATCTTGTATTACCTTATTCAACATGGCAGATTCATCAAAGGTAACATCCTTGCTAATAATGGTCTTTTTTACTTCTAGACACCATAAACGGCATCCCTTAACTTCGGCATTAAAGTCCATAAAGAGAGATTTCTTTGCTTGTGGATCCAATTTTGATTCATTTACATGATAATATGCAGTAGAACCAAAAATATGCAAAGAATCATAGTCTGTTGTAGGTTTTCCAATCCATACCTCTAATGGAGTCTTGCCACCGATTGCAAATGATGGCAAACGATTGACAAGATATTGAGCGTATGTCCCTCAATCCAAAACTTTCTGCCTAACCCAGCATTAGACAGCATGCAATGAACTGTCTCCACTAGTGTCTTGTTCATACGCTCTGACACCCCATTCTGCTACTGTGTTCTTCTAAATATGAAATGCCGAACTATGCCACACTCTTGGCATATCTCCTGGAAGGGATTACTCTTGTATTCTCCACCGTTGTCTGTTTAGAGAATCTTGATCTTTCTTCCCGTTTGGTTTTCAACCTAAACTTTCTATTTAAGGAAAATTCTTAGCACATCATCCTTGTTCTTCATAGTAAACACCCAAACTCTTCTGAAAAAATCATCAATAAAAGTGACAAAATAGTACCTGCTTCCAAGGGATTGAGTCTTGACAGGTCCCTACACATCTGAATGTACATAATCGAAAATACTCTTGGTATTATGGATGCTAGTGCCAAATTTCACTTTCTTTATTTTTCTAGAACACAATGCTCACAAAATTCTAATTTGCAAGCTTTCGTACCTTTCAACAATCCTTGTTTGGCAAGATTTTGCAAAAAAATTTCACCAGCATGTCCCAATCGCATGTGCCACAACTTTGTTGCCTCCGCATCCTTCTTGCTACTGAAAGATGTTGCTATTGCTACTGTCTCAACAATTGTACTACCTTGATAGTAATATAGATTATTTTTTCTCATATCTTTCAACATCACAAGTGTTCCCAAAATTATTTTAAGAATTCCATCTCGCATCGTCACAATCAGGCCTTTTGACTCCAAAACCCCCCAAAGAAATGAGATTCTTTTTCAAATTCGGCACGTACCGAATATCCTTCAAGATTCTTATGGATCCATCATGATTACGCAGCTTGATTGAACCTATCCCAACTTTTTTACATGGATTGTCATTTCCCATGTAAACAACTCCACTATCAAGTTCTTCAAATTCAAAAAATCACTTCCGTTTGGGAGACATATTGTAGGTACAACCTGAATCCAAAATTCACTTATTTGGATGGGATGTTGAAAGTGATACAGCCAAAGAGAAATCTGATTCCGCATCACGTTTACACTCTGCAACATTTACGTCTTGCGGAGTTTTTCCTTTCTTCTTCAATTTTGGACAATCTTTCTTCCAGTGCCATTTCTCATGACAGAAAGCACACTTATCTTTGGCAACTCTGTTTTTCGATTTGGACCTTCCTCTTCTCCCCTTTGATTAGCTTTGTTGACGACCTCTTGCCACTAACGCTTCATCTGCTATAGCTAATTTATTTTTTATCTTATCCTGTTTTCTCAATTCATAACTATATAAAGCAAAACATACAGTATCTAAAGACACATTCTCCTTCCCATGAAGTAACGTAATCTCCAAATGTTCAAATTCATCAGGAAAGGATGATAACAACATCAAAATCAAATCTTCATTTTCAAATTTCATATCTAAATTTAACAGGTCTGCTACTAACTGATTAAATATAGTGATGTGTTCATTCATAGTAGTATCTGGTTGGTAATCGAATCGGAACAATCTTTTCTTCATAAGGAGCTTATTCTGACCACTTTTCTTCAGAAATTTCTCCTCCAATGCTCTCAATAACTTTCATGTAGAAGTCTCGTTCTTAAAAGCATACTTTTGCTCTCTAGACAAAACGATCGAATAGTTTCGCATGCCAACCGATTTATAGTACTCCACTCCTTCTCTTCTATATCATCTGATTTCTTTTCTTCGATGGCAATGTCAAGACCCTGTTGGAAAAAAGAGTCTATGACCTCACCTTGTCACATGCCGAAATAGCCAGTACCGTCAAATATCTCCACCGCCAGCTTCAAACTTGACATTGGAGTTCTCGATCATGTGGACGAAGAAGCCGATGCCCCAAATGTAATTCTTGACATGGAATCGTCTGATGCCATTACAGATTCAAATGATAGCATTCAATATATAACAAATTACAAACAAACCAAAGGACGAACCTTCAGCTCTGCTACCACTTGTTGGGAAAATCGGATAATTTTTCACTCAAAATACAACTAGTGAATTAAACCGATTCAATAATTTTCAAGAAAGATCGTTATAACAATTTCCTTAGACAGAATTATCATTCCAAATAAATTTTCAGGAAAGGCTAGAGGGGTCACAAGTGGTCCCACTTAAAACCTAGTCTCCTATGACAGAATTTACGTGTACGATGTATTATCACAATCAGACCCGTATATACATAAACAGTACATACACACGAATAAGAAAATACACCCACATGAACCGTATAAAACACTACAAATAAATCCGACAAATATATTGAATACTATACTATAATTGAAAAGAAACTACCAAATAAATGTGTAATAAATAAAAGAGATAAGGAAAAAATACACCCCGAAAATTGATAACGGAGTTCGACCAATTTTGCCTAATCTCCGGACACCATCTAAGCGACCCGCTCTTAATTATTTGGGAGAAGGAAGAATACAAAATTTTTGTGTTTGTGTTGGTGTACCTAATTGGGAAGGCTTGAGAGTTATTTTATAACTCTCAAGCAATCCCTCAATTCCTAAAGCCACCGATGTGGGACTTGGCAAATATGCCAAAAGTCAACACCTCTTTCGCTCTTTCTCCTCCTTCTTGATGGGGGAAACATCATAGGTATTCATTCCCAGGAGTCTCATTGGGAGCGTTGGCATGGGCATTCTCGTCGAGTGCGACTAACGCGGTATAGAAATCATTCTTGATGTTGACAAGGGTTTCGTGCGTTCCCTTCTCTGCGATCACTCTATCTTTGACAACTGTGATCACGTCTGCTTCCTTGATCGTTGACAACCTATGTGCTACCAAAACTGTTGTCTGATTCACTGTCACTCGATCCAGTGCATCTTGAACTATCCTCTCTGATTCAACATCCAATGCGCTCGAACTGTATCATTAAACAACACAGGTTCTTCACTCACAAGCCCCATTTGCTGCCTTAGCCACTTCACTTGAAACTTTTGAATTTTAATCCCATCCGGTGTAATATGACTTGAATCAGGATGATCGAATCTTTGCAACAGTGAGATCACCGCAGATTTCCCGTTTCCACTCTCTCTAACTAGAGCAACTGTCTAAAACATCATTAATGTGCCAACTAAATTTAGTACACACCATATGAGAAAGAAGAAGAAGAAGAATCACCGGTGAATAACTTTGTTTTGATAACTATAGGTAGGTTATCCAATTTTACCTTGCCACTGTGAATCAATAAGAAGAGGTCTTCGAATATATGCACATTTGTCCTCCTTGGATACTTGAGGCTTACATGCCGTAACTCAATTTCGCCCTTCACAGTCTCTAAGGTCAAGCCAGACTCATCATTGGCATCAATTTTTGAATTCCTGTCTAGTATGGAAAACATTAAAGCCGTAGCACTCTTGGCTTTGCTTGAATCTATTGGAATTGAATTTGATTGAGTAACTACCATAGCTGCCAATATTAGAGCAAAGAAAACATGCAAGATAAATAATAGGTTCTGAGGCCCGTTAATCAATATCAAACAAAGCATTTCCTTAGGATTACTTGCTGAATTTTTCCTACGAGGATGTGTTTTCTGTACTTACTCGGAGAATGTCATTTTGCCATCCTTTACAAGATGGGCTCCAACGTAAAAACCAGTGGCATTAAACACAAAAGAATAATGCTAATGATGAACCCAAACCAATTCCACTAATCAACCCTTGCCTAATTCCTGCCCTCATCCGGCCTTCACACTTCTTCTCATATATATTTGTCACCTTCTCTTCAACACGAAATGAAGCAACTGTTCTTATACTCCTAACTGCATCACTAGCAACTTGACTTGCTTCCTCGTACATAATCTGCAAAAATTTTAAAGTTTACATAATTGAGTGATTTTCCAATGCTTACCAGAATTTTTTTTTTTTTTGGAAAACAAGTTTAAGGTTATTTTTTGGAAGGATAATTCATTGAATTCCTCTATATCAAGCAGATATCAACTAACGGTATCATTTTCAAAACACTCACCTTTGCATCTACACTAAACCCTTTCATGAACTTGGTTTGTATATATCCATTCAATCCTATCAGTGGTATCATCATAGCAAGAATAATAAGTGCTAGTTGCCAACTTGCACGAAAAGCAATAATCAAACCTGCAACTGCTGCTGAAGTGGATTGAACGAGCAGTACAAGTGCATCTCTAACTAATACAGGCAGAGTAGCCACATCAGCAGAGAGCTTTGCACCAATAACTCCACTTGAGTTCTCGGACTCATCAAATCAACCAACCTCCATATGAACCACCTTTCGGAAGCACATCAATCTAATCAGTCTGATCAATTTACCCCCGGCCACTCCAAAAAAGTATGTCCTTGCGGGATATGCTAGTAATGATACCACTCCAAGAGCCACAAATATTAGTGCCCAAAATTGTAAATCCTTCTTTAGTTCCGAGGTGGCTGATAAAATGTTTTGATCATGTGCGTTGAATAATGTGTTAAATCAATTAGCTTGATTAATTACTTAGTAAATGAGATAATTGGAATGTTATCTATATATCTAGAATGTTGGAATTCCCTCTAGATAATTGAAATGTTCTCTATGTATTTAGAAGGTTGGAAATTAAGAAGGTTGTTGGTAAGTGTGGCTGGAACTCTTTCCTCTAGATCTAGAATGATCATTTACAACTATAAATAGACCTTCTAAGCTTCAAACCAATACAAGAGAGTGAAAGACATAAAAGAAAAAAAAACAATTAAAGCTACCCTTGTCTCCAAATATTCTTAATTCTTGGCTTAATATCCAACAAATTGGTATCAGAACTAAAGTTTCACAGCCTTAGTTCATACCCTAAAACCAGAAAAATTTGAGAAATTTTCAACTATACAAGATGGCTAATCATACTAGTGATGGTCTTCCAATTCCCATATTTTCCAGTGAGCACTATAATCATTGGTTCGTGAAAATGAGAACAATTTTCATATCACAAGATTTGTGCGAATATGTAGAGAATGGCTATACAAAACCAGAAAGTGAAGAAGGTCTCACCAATCAAGAATTAAATGCACTTAAGGGGCATATGAAGAAGGATGCAAATGCTCTTTCACACATCCAACAAGATATGAGTCCAGATATTTTTTCAAAAATTATGGGAGCTGATCATGCCAAGGAAGCATGAGAGAATATACAAAAGGAGTTTCTAGGGAATCTTAAGGTAAAGAATGTTACTCTTCAAACTCTTATAAGAGATCTTTAAAATTTGAAGATGAGTGATGATGAAAATATTCAAAATTACTATACAAAAAACACCACAATTGTAAATGAAATGAAACCTTTGGTGAAGAAATTAGTGATAGCAAAATTGTTGAAAAGATTCTTTTTAGTTTGCCTCCAAAATTTGATCCAATGGCGTCCACAATTGAGGAGACAAAAGATATTTCTTCAATGAGTGTTCAAGAGTTTATGGGATCCTTGAAAGTTCATGAGAGAAGGTTGGCTAGAAATGTTGAAAAATCTGTTGAAAGTGCTTTCCAATCGAAACTAAATTTCACACCCAAAACCAATGAACGAGAGCCAACCTGTAACTACCAAAGAGATGGTAGATATGGCTGTGGAAGAGGCAGAGGCAAAAATTCAAAAGAAAGAGGAAGAAACAGCCTTCAAAGAGGCCTTAATGCTCAAAATTCACAACCTTGCAACTATTGTAGCAAGACCAATCACCTTGAAAAAGATCGTTGGCACAAAGACAAGCCAAAGTACTACTATTGCAAGAGATTTGGCCATATTGAGAATTGCAGATTCAAGACCAATCATCAATCACAATTTTCAGAAGACAAGCAAGGAGAAGGAAACTTATTCTATGCTTGTCACATGGCCACCGAAGTCAAGAACAATATGTGGTACCTTGACAATGGTTGTAGCAATCATATGACAAGAGATAGATCCATTTTTGTTGACTTGGATGAATCTATAAAGACTGAAGTGAAGATGGAAAATGGAGTCATAGTTCAAACACAAGGATTGGGAACAATTGGTGTCCAAACCAGGTAAGGTATGGAGTTCATTCGTGATGTTTTATTTGTTCTTGATTTAGACCAAAATTTATTCAGTCTTGGACAGCTTTTTGAGCATAATTATGCACTTAACTTTGATGATTATGAGTGTTGTATCTATGACGAAAAGGATGGTAAACAACTTGTGATGAAAATCCAAATGCAAGCCAACTAAAGTTTTCCAATCAAATTCAATTATAGTGGAAATCAAGCCTTGAAAATAAATGTCAATGAAGATTCATGGTTGTGACACAAGAGGTTTGGTCATTTGAATTTTCATAGGCTCAAAGTGCTTCAACAAAGAGGGATGGCATATGGCTTGCCAAGAATTGAGGAGAAACATGAAGGTTGTGAAGGTTGTGCACTTGGCAAACAACACCAGCAACCATTTCCTAAAGAACTTGCATGGCGCGCCAAGAAGAATTTGGAGCTAACTCATATGGATATTTATGGGCCCATGAAGACAACTTCTCATAGAGGTAAAAGTATTTCATCCTTTTCATTGATGATTTTTCAAGAATGACTTAGATCTATTTTATGAAAGAAAAATCTGAGGTGTTTTCAATTTTTAAGAAGTTGAAAAATCTTGTTGAAAAACAAAATGGCTATTACATCAAGAAGTTGAGGAGTGATCGTGGTAAGAAGTACACCTCAAATGCATTCCGAGAATTTTGTGAAGATGCAGGTTTGGAGAGGTAGCTGACCATTGGCTACACGCCACAACAAAATGGAGTCTCGAATAGAAAGAACCAAACTGTGATGGAGATGGCAAAATCTATATTACATGACAAAGTCTTGCCAAAGAAATTTTGGGCTAAAGCCATTTATACAGCTATATATTTGCTCAATCAAAGTCCTACAAAGGCTGTGTTGAATCAAACTCCAATTGAAGCATGAAGTGGAAGGAAGCCATCGGTGAAATACTTGAAGGTTTTGGGAGCATTTGCTATGCTCAAATTCCAAAAGAAAAGAGGTACAGGCTTGATGAAGTAAGTGAAAATTATATTTTTGTCGGTTATAGCTCCAAGTCTAAAGGTTATAGATTATTTAACTTGAAGACTAACAAAACCATTATTAATCGAGATGTTATATTTGATAAAAGTGCTACTTGGAATTGGGTTGAGAAAAAGATTGTGAAGTAGGTTGTTTGGAATCATGAAGAAGAAGAAATTCAACAAATGAAAAAGAAAATAGTGATGATTCAACACCAACAAGCAGTTCATCATTATCTACAAGTTCAAGTTCAAGTTCAATTTCTCCAAACTCAACTCCAAAGAAAATGAGGAGTTTCAGTGATATTTATGCAAGATGCAATTTTTGCATTCTTGAACTAGAAAATTTTGAAAAAACATATGCAGAAAAGGATTGGAGAAAGGCAATGGAAGATGAAATTTATGCAATCGAGAAAAAGCGATACTTGGAAGCTAGTTGAAAAGCCTCAATCCAAGGAGATCATTGGTGTCAAGTGGATTTACAAAATCAAGTTGAATCCAGATCGTTCAATCCAAAAGAAGAAGGCAAGACTTGTTGCTAATGGCTATTCATAGCAGCCCGAAACTGACTACAATGAAACATTTGCACCGTTACAAGATTTGATACAATTAGACCTCTCATTGCCGTGGCAACCCAAAAAGGTTGGAATCTCTACCAACTTGATGTCAAATCTGCCTTTCTGAACGGAGAATTGAAGGAAGAGGTGTATGTTGAACAATCTTAAGGTTTGTCAACGAAGGATGAGAAGACAAAGTATATAAGTTGAAGAAAGCATTGTATGGATTGAAACAAGCTCCAAGAGCTTGGCATAACCAAATTGATTCTTACTTCATGGAGCAAGGATTGAAGAAGAGTAAAAGTGAGCGAACCTTATATGTGAAAACTCAAGGTAAGTTAAACATTCTCATTGTTGCTTTATATGTTGATGATTTGCTTTACACCAGTAACAATGAGAAGATGATTGCTGATTTGAAGAAAAACATGATGAAAAGATATGAAATGAATGATATGGGACTGCTACATAATTTTCTTGCTATAGGGATTTATCAATATGATGATGGAGCCTTTATTTGTCAAAAGAAATATGCTAAAAATATTCTTGTGAAATTTGGCATGACTGATTGCAAACCTATGGCCACACCATTTGTTGTAAGTGAAAAGCTTGTCAAAGAAGATGGTGAAAAGAAAGTTGATTCTACTTTGTATAGAAGTTTATTTAGTGGGAAATTTGCTTTATCTTACAGCTACAAGGCTGAATATCATGTTTGCTTCAAGTTTATTATCAAGGTTTATGCACAATCCCAATCAATTACATCTTGGAGCAGCCAAGAGAGTGTTAAGATACATCGAAGGGACACTCAACTACGGCATCAAATTCAGCAAAAGCGCTAATTTAAATTTGCATGGTTATTGTGATAGTGATTAGGGTGGATGCCTTGATGATATAAAGAGCACCTCAAGCTATTGTTTTTTGCTTGGTTCTGGAGTATTTTCGTGGGCATCAAAGAAGCAACAAAGCATGAAAGGACTATAGATTGGATTATGTAAATTTTAATTTAACAATTTTACCCTTAAAAAATGATCACATGCAAGGTACATGATGAATTCCAACCAAAAACTAGTCGGAAACCTACGTAGAGACTAAATTTGATTAATGTAAATTTGTAAAGGATGTAAAAATACACTTTTAAAAGTGAAGGATGAAAAAAGTTATTTTACAAAATATGAAGGACGTTTTGAACGATTTTCTCTATCCAAAAACTAACATGAAGATGGAACAGTCAATTTTGTTTTTTCTTTAATGTGCCTTGCAGCAATCTATCTTCAACATTTTTCTTTATTTATTTTTTGTTTTGTCAATGTCTCTAAATTATTTTGGGCTTTTGTATTATTTAAACTGCACATTAGAAAAACTGAATCTGTACCTACATAAGCTCTAATTTGGAATTCAAAAAAAAAAAAATTCAAAGTCAATCATAGTAATCAACACATATAATATTCTTAAACAGTGGCTTCCCATCCCATTGAAAGTTGCCTTGGCAGCTGCATTAAGTGAGAGGAAAATAAGTACTACTAGTAAACAATACAAAACAAAAATAACTTTCTAAGACTTCGGTACATGGAAATGAATTTTCAAATATTATGATTGTCTAATATACAAATAAAAATTGTAATTGCATTTTATCTTGCCCTCGAAATTTTTAATACATTTCTTTTCATCAATACATTTCATAGAGAGAGAAAAAGAGGAGGTGGCAATAAAGTGAGACATATTCCTCTTTATTTTTATCATTTAATTAACTCAGTCGTAATCATATTTCACATCATTTTTCAGATACAAATATAAGGATTTATCAAGAGCTCATGTCGACAAATATTTCCTTGCTTGTAATATCTTTAATATGATTCTTAATACAGCGTATCTCCCCACTCTATCTTTCCCAAAAAAAAGGAAGATCGCTTCAAATGTAATTTGTTGATAGTGACTGAATGGCACGTAGTCCAAGTCTACAGCAGTTTCTATCAAAGCATTTTGGTTTCCACAATTATTTTAGCTCAAAATCGGACACTTTAGGTTAAAAGCGGGATCAAGCAAAGCAACTTTCATATTTTATTAGTGCTATTGGATTTGAATAACGATTTGTATATAATACGCTTATGGCTTATTGGTTCGGCTAAAGCAGCGAGTCTTGCAACCACTACAAACGAGTCCAACGGTGGAAGGCAGCCAATTATTTTTGTTACATGCCAGTCCCCCAAATTATGAACTATCCTATTATCTTTCTTTAGGGAATTACATTATTATTTTGGTACAATATAAGCTTTGAGGACATCATATTATATAAAAACACCAGGGAAAGAAATTAAAAGTTCAGTAAGTAAATACTTGGTCATTTTGTGATCTAACATAGAAAATCAAAAGGTTGAATCTCCCAAGAACAAAAAAGCATTAAAAAAAAGAATAAAAATGAAAAAATTTGGGGACACTTTGATAAACATTTTCTTTGACTTGTAGTTTATGATCTTTCATCATCTATTCAGAAATAGGATATAAGCATATGCTCCAAGAACCAAAGCAGAAGTGGAAATAATGTTGCAAAATAAATAAAACACAGGCCTTATCATCCATGCGAGAAAAAAACGAAATAAAAAGGTCCCAAATGTGGGGTGGACAAAGAGAAAAAGGAGTGCCATTATAAGGAAAATTCGAATTTAAAATCTCTCACTCATATTCCCTTTTCTGAACTACTAAACTCATCTCTCTCCCCACTTAGCGTATATACAATTTGTAAAATACAATACCAATTTCACTTGTTTTACTTTTTTGAAACAGTACCAAATGTACAATTAGGCAGTATATGTCATACCTAAATAGCTCTTACATCTTATCCATTTAAATGGAGTTTAATTTCATAAGATGCATAAAAAACAAATGGTGCATAAGAATATTTTTTAATTGGTGCATAAGAATTATTCCCATAAAGAAATTTACAAACTCGTAATCAAAGACTGTACACTTGGATTTGTAATAAGAGATGAGAACAAGCTGAATGTATTATTCTCTCCATTCTCGTCTCATTTGTTGGTTTTTTTGGTGAAATGGACCTCTTCTTTGATCAATAAACTTACATAGATTTGTATGAGGATATATATAATTGGACAATATTGAACATTTCATGAAAATTAAAAACTCATACAACCGACACCACAATGGTTCTCTGTCTTCTTTTGTGGGCAACAGCTATAAAGACGGTCATTGACAAGGATTGTACATTCTCTTGACAAAAAATTTAAAAAAAAAACAATAAAAATAAAAGTAGAAATCAAATCAAGTGGATGTCCCTACAGAAAAAAAACATATTCGTAGAAGGCACAAAGAATCTGATCCAATCCTTTCGGGCCGATATTTCGTTTACTCCTGCGTGTGTGTTCTGTAAATGTGTGCGTGTGTTCTTTCCGTCAATGGAAAAAAACAAAGAATCTGATCTAATCTTCAAGGTCAGAACTCAGGAGACTCCTGCTGTACACTTCAGACTTAGTTGGCGGGTACTGTTTTATTTAATTGATTATTAGCATCCATATTATTGAATTAATCTCAAAATTTAAACTGGGATTAACAAATGGTAAATTTTTGTAAGCTATTTTTTGGGCTAACAATTACAAATGTATGTTAATTGTGCAAAAACTAAATTTCATGAAAAGTTTATCTTTAATAAATACCACCAACAATGATTATTTTAATTAAGAAAGACATAAACTAACTAAAATTACTAATTAAATACTAATAATCCTACCTGTAATTAGTATTGCAGAGTGCTAATGATACGTTAAAGAAAATATATGAAAACAAGAAGATAAAAAACTTCTTCTTGTTATCATGTAGTTTGCTTTCCAAAGCTGAAACTTCTTCCCAGCTTCTTCAAATTCTTTCTAAACAAAATTTGCTTTTTTTTTTTTTGGAATTTTTTTGTTTGTTTGTCATCTTTCTTCGCAGATTCCGACATCCCATCTTGTTTTCTACTGGAAAAGAAAAGCAAGCTGTTCATATTTCTCCTCTTTCCTGATGCTACTACTACTGCCCACTGTTTCTATCACTCTGTATTCTTTTCCAAGCTCAAAGTTTTGAGCTTGATGAGAGAATTGCTTTTGGAATTACCAGTTTCGTTTATACTGAAATGGGTTTTCTGGGTTTTCAGGATTACAGCTTAAAATTGTGAATTGAGTTTATAAAGGAAAAAAAGAAAAGAAAAAACTGGGAATTTCAGATATTGATCAGTATGGATGAGAAATCTGGAAGTGGGGTGATTGTTGCTGAATTGGTGAATCAATCAACTCATGAACCTCAATCAATGCAAGATGAAGATATGTCTCAGCCTCGTCATTTTAAAATGGTAAAAGGAAATTTCAACTTTTTTTTTCTTTGAAATTCTTCTTGTCTGAATCTGTGACGTGTATGGATATATTGCTCTTTATTGGTGGATGGCAAAAAAAAGGCAGTTTCTCTATTTTCAATGTGGCAAGTCTGTAATTATACTCCTTATTTTTGCCAGAAGAATTGGTTTTTGTGTTTAATTATGTCTTGGTTATATGATGTTCTAGTTAATCTTAGGACTGTTTGATGAGCTATGTTTGAAATGTGAAGCTCAGAAAACACCCCCCCAAAAAAAAAGGAGTTCTTGATAGCAAAGGTGAATGCTTGTTTGTTTGGATATCTGGGAGTAGGCAATGTACAATCTCAATCTTATATGTGAGTTCAATTTCCTTCAACAATTCAGAAGAAATAAAACTAATTGTAGTGTAAAGATAAGGGAAAATGAGGTTTAGATGGGTGAATGCTGCTGAAAGATTAGAGGGGGATCTCAAGAAGGTGTCTGAGAAGAAAGAGAAACAGGAGAAAGTTTTCAATAAGTGAAGAGTAAAAAAAAGTGGAAAAGAAACCTCACTTGATCGATGAGAAGAAAACATTTTTTGAGTTGATTCAAGGGTAATCTGCTGATAAGAAGAGCATTATCCATATGCCGGTTGTCGGGCTTTAGTTTGATGAAAAATACAGTGTGATCATTAGTAGGTCACAAAATCAAATGTATGATACTGGGTTTTCCTCTTGTGGTATTGTATTTCAGAATACATTGGACAATTTAATATTAATTGTTTGGAAGAAAATTCTGCTTTTATGGATATAACTTCAAGGGTACAATTTGGACGAAAACTTTGATGCCAAGTAGTGTGATTAGTCGAGGTTTATTTAATGGCCGGGTGATAGGAAAATCCATACAGTCCAGAATCTGTAGAGATAGCACACAGTTTGAAGGAAAATTCATGGCCCGTCACTTGCTGACCTGAATCGATTTACTCAGGCCTTGTTATTAGGTCAGTGCTACATGTATAAAAAATTAAAAAAAAAAAAAAAGAAGCTAAGACCAGTTCATAATTTTCTCAGTTAAATTGTTAACCAAACATTTATATTTTGACTCCAACGAAGTTGTGGTCGAATTTTTTACTGATTGCATTGATAATATTTTTCATTTGTCATTTAAATATCAAGGATTCTAAAATATGCTTGTTCTTGTAATTCAGAAAGAAGAAGGACAAGAGGCCACCTTAATGCAACATCCAAAACGTCCAAACCTTTCTTCTTTGCAAGTACCTGTGAGGTCCTTGGAAAACACATTGTCTAGTTTTGCACGAATTGACATTCCTAGTCCAAGTTCTACGAGGAATGGGTTACCTCCTAGACCAAGCTCAGCAAAATTTGTGTCATCCATGAAAAATCTTCTTCCACAGAAAAGCTCCAAGGGAAAGAACCTTTCCCATGATGGTGAGAAAACAGTTCTCATAGTTCCCGACACTCCACCTTCTGATAAGCCTTCAAACAGGCCTTCTACCTCCAGGTCATTTTCTCTCAACAAAATTTTGTTCTCTTCATCGACAACATCAACACATTCTTTGCCAGTTACTCCAATGACAGATGCAAGTACCTATGAAGTAGAGGAAAGTAACTTAAATGGCCACACTTATTTACCTGTAAGTCTCCTTACTTATTTACTTCATGTTCTAGACTCTTTTTCTGTGCTTGTTACTCTATGCTTAAGTCAGTCTACCTCTGACAGAAGCATGAGGTTGAGCAGCAAATGCAACGCTCATTCTCAGTTCCCGTAAATGTTAAAGTTAAAAGCCTAAGACGGACAGATTCTTCAGGATGTTTGGTTCGTGTAATATCAGCAACCCCTCGGCCTAGAACAGATGAGAATAATGTAGTAGACAATGCTACAGAGATAGAAACAGGTAAATATTATTCAGACCCTATGTATAGGCTGACGTTTTTGTTAAGAATTCAGAAACAAGATATTTCTAATTGTTTGGCATTCTTCATGAATTCCATTAGTATCGTGACTGTTGTGTCACGAAGTTTCAAGACTATGCCCTTTGATTAGTTTGTTTGACTCTGCATCCAATAATAACCATCACATATTTTTTTTTGTTTATAATGTATGAAGCCGTTTGTACCTCTGTTCAGCCAAGTGAACTCAATGAATGTTGTTGCCTTAAAAAACTGAAAAAATGATATAGTGAATTTTGGAATATTCATATGACTGAGTTGATTTTCAAATGACACTGTACAATGAAATGACTGCAATCTGTCTTTCCAAAACTAAGGAAGACAAGAAATTTTAATCTACTTCCATCTATCTTTCCTTTTCTTTTTGTCTTTTTGGTTTCCCTAAAATTTCTCAAAAAAGTTTGGTTCTAGTTACAATTATTTTCTTCTGTGCAGCATGTGATGATGCTGCAGAAGATATACCAGAAGAAGAGGCAGTGTGCAGGATATGTATGGTTGAACTTGGAGAAGGCGGTGAAACATTTAAAATGGAGTGCAGTTGCAAAGGAGAGCTTGCACTTGCCCACAAGGAATGTGCAATTAAGTGGTTTAGTATTAAAGGCAACAAAACTTGTGATGTCTGCAAGAAGGATGTTCAGAATCTTCCAGTAACATTATTGAAAATACAGAATCCAGCTGATGTCGTAAGAAGGCCGCCAGTAGGTGCGCAGCAGATGGAAGTGACTCGTTACAGGCAAGTTTTGCACTAAAATATGCACTTACCTTTCTTCCTTTTTCTAAATATGCACTTAACTTTGTCATCATTTTCTGTTTTGTTAACGTCAATGTAACTTGAACATGTTTTAAACAACTAAGAAAAGAAGAAAATAGATTATGCACACTCAAGCACAAGGCTACAGAAGAAAACAGGTTCTGAGCAAAAGGCAACTAAATACCCAAAGAGGATGATATTTACAGAAATATGAAAAAGGAAAAGATAGAATGGGAAGTAAAACAGAAAATGAAATTAGTGAATTGGGAGAACCTTTGACTCATAAGTAGAAGAAAAGAACGGGGAGGTGGAATTTCCCAGTGCTTCAGTTTTATTGAGAAAGAGTTACATTAAAGAGCTGCAAGATTGAAAGAAACCCAAAAGAGCAACCATAGACGCTCACAATATTGGTATTATGAAAGAGAAGAACCTTTAGCTACAATTAAGTGAACAAGATCACAATTAAGTGAAATTTTAAGAAAAGCATGTCTATTCCTTCTCTCAACTTGCTCGCTGCTTACACACATCTTGCTGGCCTAGAATCTAGCAAAATGGTGTCAGGAATGATGATGTCTTCAATGTTGTTTATGGAAACTTCGCAATGGAATGATATACTTGTAAATAATCTTCTAGTGGTCTTACAACAGTGATAAAATTTTAGTCCAAATTGACTCAGGCTCTAGTCTGTTCTTACGTGCAGCGTGTAAAACTTGCTGATACATATAGAGACGTTCTTGTTGCCTTTAAATCCCAACTTTCTGGAGCTTATTTTGGTATTTTATTTGTTCACCCTCAAATAGGCTCTGGCAAGACATACCAATCCTTGTCATGATCAGCATGCTAGCATATTTCTGCTTTCTGGAGCAGCTTCTGGTATGACTTTGCTCTCTGCTTGACATTGCCTTGCTTTAACCAGTCTAGTTTACACATATAAGGTTGTGCACCACATTTCTATACATTTGAACTATTACTCATGTAAATTTCCCTTACCTGAGTGCTGACAGTGCCGTTCTATTAGCATTCATTGATGTATCAGCTGTCTTTTGGTAGTGAGACTCTTTATAAATCATGTGCTTTTTTGAGTTTAATAAAAAAAAATTCATAAACAAAAAAAAGGCCTGTAATGGGGGCCTAAGACCCAAAAGAACCCAATGATGAGATTTTACTCTTTATAAATCATGTGCTTTTTTGAGTTTAATAAAAAAAAATTCATAAACAAAAAAAAGGCCTGTAATGGGGGCCTAAGATCCAAAAGAACCCAATGATGAGATTTTTTTATCCAGATATAGGGTGCCTGTGGTAGGAAACAAGGCATATATTCTGGTTTGACTTTTGGAAACATCAGAAAATGTGCTGGTCTTTTACGATTTTATACATTAAAAATGAGTGGAATGAGAAATTTAGCAATTCCATATGCTTCTTTCTGCAATATATCTCTCCAATATTCTTCCTTCAAAAGCATCACATTGTCATCATAATTCACTTTTCTAAGCAGGTATCTGACATGGGACCTCGTGCACTTGCGATTTCTTTACCTTTTTCTTGTGCACTAGGCTTCATTTCAACCATGATAGCTTCTACCATGGGTAAGATTTTTTTACTGTTTCTTCTGCTGGCGATTTCTATATTTACTTTCCTTGTTTGGTACTATTTTCTCTATCTTTTGGACCAAAATAGGGCCTTTAGTGGTTATTTGCATCGCATTTATACACTGTCAATATAGGCAAAGGAAATGGATGCATGTTCTATACTAAGCAGTATACACAAAGTGGAATTTTCTTTGCAGTAATATAGGTTAATAGCACCAGTTCCTATCATTTAAGCATCTTTGAACATATAGATAGCTGTATGGGTACGTTGGGTCTATAGGTATTTACAGTATTGCGACCATCAAGCCAAAGCCAAAAAAAAAGGGATAAAATGAAGGAAAGATTCTGGAAAAATTTTCAAAAATGTTAAGAAACCATTTCTACTTTTGTTGCACCTATCTCTTTTGCAAAATTGTAGTTGAAAAAAGTAAACTAGTCAATAGCTCATCCAAGCACATTAGGAAGGCCTAAATGTTGCCTTACATGCTTTACATCTAACTCAATTGACGAGTGTTGAGACTTGTCCTTGTAGGCTAGTTAAAAAATGATTTTATGCTTGGTTACTAGCTTAAGTTAGTTGGATACTTTTTTTTTTTTTTTTTATTTTTTTTTTTGTAAGTGAGAGGACTTGAACCCAAGACCTCTCACTTACAACCTCTCCAACCTTACCACCCAACCCAACCCTCTCCCCCGGTTAGTTGGATACTTTAATTTGGTGCCTAGAGTCAGGATGTAAAAGCTTTGAGACTGTCCCAGTGGTTGGTAGCATAATCAGATTCTAAGTCAAAGTCAATCATCTAAGTTTTTTGTGAAGAAGCTCAGAATATGGCTACCAAAAGGATAGTCCACAACACTGAGAAGTTAATTTCCAGCATAAGAGAAGTAAGATATCAACCATAACAGACCAAAAAAAAAACAAAACAAAAGGAAAGAAAACAAAAAAGAACCAAAAAGAAAATGTATCCTAATTTGTAGTGAACAGAGAAATGAATTGAAGAAGAAAATGGGGAAAACCAAATATTGACATTTTTCTAAGAGCAAACAATTCTCTTTGAATTTTCAATTTGCTACAATTCTAGGAGGAAAGTTGTTTATGATTTTTTCTGTAAAGTGATACATCTTGTAAGAAAGAGCTGAAATAGCAGGATTTGCTATGGCAGCTAGTTGGACAGGTACTTCATAAGCTTAGACAAATATGTTGAAACTACCACATAAAAGAAAGCTTTACCTGATTGGCCTAACTATAATGAATACTTCCTTTTCAAGTGTAAAACTTTCACAAAAGTATTTGATATTTTAACTCTAGTAAAGGGAATACCTTATAATCTCCTATTTGCTTGCCTGCCTTATAATAGAATGACATTGTTTATATACTAAACTTGGAAATGTTGATGTGCATGTTACAAAGCATTTTCTGCATATAAATTGTCCATGAAGTTGGATATGTTCATCTGATACTTTTACTAGGTTTGATTTTTTATTCTATTAATTCTTTGCTTCTAATTGATTATCTTCTTATGATAAGATTTTTTTTTTTTTTTTTTGGCAGTTAGTAAAAGTTACATGTGGGCATATGCCTCATTCCAGTTTGCAATCGTCATCCTTTTTGCTCATATATTTTATACTGTGGTAAATTACTCTCTCTCTCATTACTTTCTCTTGCTTCTGTGCCGCTGGCACCCTCATCCCCCTACCATCACAGTCACACACTAACATCTCTCGCCTCTTGTTTGTCATATGGGTGGGTGAGAAGGGCTCCCGTACTTTCTATCTTACATGTAGAAGAAGATGAATTTTATTATATAGTTCAATCAATCTACTTCTGCAGCTTAATGTAAATGCAATTCTATCGGTGCTGCTTTCTTCCTTCACCGGGTTTGGAATTGCAATTGGCACCAATTCACTGCTTGTGGAGTACTTGAGATGGAGAACAAGCAGACGTCATTCATCTCATCAGCATCCAAATGTGTCCGGCAGCACCGGTAGCACCATGAACACGACCTAAGACACAGGCAGCACCATCATCAATCTCAGCATGATAACCACCAGTCGCAACATCCACTGACAGATAATCTATCTATTAGGCCAGCTGAAAATGGTAGGCAGCATGAAACCGCTACTCTGGGAACATAAAACACATTCTTAAATGATCTTCCTTTCCTTTCTAGGTAGCTCAGCACCATTGTTCCGTAAGTTCGTCGATATTGAAGCCGATAGTAAGTTAATACCAGTTAGAGACTTCACAAGCTTGGGCTTGGAAATCTCCAAATTTTGGTGAACCACCGTTTGGATTGGTCATTTTTTCAAAAACAAGTTTTTCAAATACAATGTTACAGTAATACACAATAACTCAAAAAACATCTCATCCATGCAACATGTCAAATACTTCAAAAAAGTTTTATAGTAAAAATTTTTCATAGACACTGCTACAGTAAAAATTTTTTTAAAACAGCTAAATTTTTCTTGGATGAATTGAATATAGCTGAAGTTGATAGTTGCTGTAGCTTATTTTACAGTTATTGTTGATGAATCATTTGTTGCAGCAAGGGAAAAAAATGGCTTCTCTTTTCAAGGCAGATGGTAAATTCTGGTTTGGTTGTGTAAGATCTCCAAATTCGTGGAAGATTGCAAATAACACTGCAGTTTTTGGCTAGCAAACGAATTACCTGTACTCTGTTTTCGTAGGAAATTCTGAAGCTCAAATTTGGCAATAATCCCGATCATATTCCTTCCTCAGCTAACTACGCAATATCCATTCAATTTTTAACTACTACCGTTGCCATGCAATGTTATCAGAATTCCTGAAGCCTAGATAGTAGCGTTGTAGTTAACATGTAGTGGTGTCACAAAGAAAGGTCCATTCTATTGGGACTCCAATTCAGCAGGCTCCCAATGGTATATTTGTAACCCACATTTATTTTTGCCTTTTTTTTTTTTTTTAATAAAAGAGGACTCTTGCAGGCTGCAAATGAATCAACTCAGCCCATTAGCGCTCACGAGCCGACTCAATTAAAACCCGACTCAAGTTCAAAGTCAATATTAAGATCACGTTAACTTGTCAAAGTGATTGAGTAGAGTGAGTACTTAAATATTTGGTTCCTTAGCTTGTCGAGCCGACTCGAATTTATATATTTTTAATAGTGAACTTACATATATACCCCTTATATTTTTATCATTTATTAGAATCCAATATCAATTTTATCCATTTTAAACAATATAATTTTTTTAATTTTATTTGAGTTCAAGTAAGCTTGAACTCGAGTTTGACTAAGCTCAACTTGGAACTCCAGCTCAAATTTTAAAATGAAAATTCATTGAACTCACACACGAGTTCAAGTCTAATCAAAATCGAAACAAACTCAACTCATTTAGAACAAAACTCAAATCAACTCGATTCGTTGGTAGCCCTAATCATGCCCTTCAAGTCCCAGCCCAACAAACAAAAACGTGCAACTGAGTAGAAGAATCTACATTTCAACCATTTCGCGTACCTTTTTGGTTAGGCAACCTAGATAATCAGCGAGTCTGCAGGAGCTCTAAGAGAAATTGCCGTCATAGTCAAGCAAGATTGATTAAGGCTTGGTACCAGATGCCTCAGCTATTGTGAATAGGTGTAGAGCACATTTTGCTCCCATCATTTTACTCAAATGGTCAGCCTAATATAACATTTAACATGAAGTCACTTGATGTAAGATACCAAAACTAAAGATACAGGAATGAGCATTGCAATATGGACATGACATTCTTCAGCCCTGCTACTGCTCAAAACCCTTGGCCAAGCGTCATCTCAAGAACAATTCAGGTTTTAAGAGTAGCCAAAGTAGCAGTGAGGTGAGGCTAAAATGTGTTAACA